>NC_133617.1:80061039-80328539 GCF_048593235.1 Sminthopsis crassicaudata
CTATCTATCTATCTAACAGATTTAGCAATTATCTTTCTAGAAATGATTGACAGATATCTTCTGTTTATCTTCATGCATCCATCAATCCATTTATTTATCGATATCATCTATCCATCTATTTGATATATTTAATAATTATCTTTCTGGAGATCTCCATTTATCTATCCATCTATCTTTCTATCTATTTCTCTAATCAATTTAACAATCATCTCTCTATGGTTGATTCCCATATCTCTATCTATCTATCCATCCATCCATCTATCTATATATCTCTCTGATTGATTTAACAATCATCTGTCTGTGGATGATTCCCATATGTCTATATCTATCCATCCATCCATCTATCTATCTATCTCTCTGATCAATTTAATGATCAGAATCTCTCTGGGGATGACTCTCATATCTCCATCTTTCTATTTATTCATCTATCTATCCATCCATCCATCCATCCATCCATCCATCCATCCATCCATTCATCTATCCATTCATCTATCCATCTATCAATCTATCCATCTATCAATCTATCTATCTATCTATTCATCTATCCATCCATCCATCCATCCATTCATCTATCCATTCATCTATCCATCTATCAATCTATCCATCTATCCATCTATCAGTCTATCTATCTATCTATTCATCTATCCATCCATCCATCCATCTATCTATCTCTCTGATCAATTTAATGATAATCTCTCTGTGGATGATTCCCATATTTCTATCTATCCATACATCCATCTATTTATTTATCTATCCATCTCTCTGATCGATTTAATAATCATCTCTTTGTGGATGACTCCCAGATCTATATACCCAGCTTTCATCTCTCTCCAGCTCATCAACTACCTCTAGGACATTCCAAACTGGATGCCTGATAGGCACCTCAAACCCAACCCTCCAAACTCCGCCCTCAGCCCACTTTTCTGAATGTTACCTTCACCACTAAGAGTACCCCCTTCCTTGAAGTCACCCAGGCTCACCACCTCCCTCACGTTGGACTCCTCACTCTCTCTCAGTCCATCTTGTGCTCTTTCCTGCCTTCCATGGTCTGGCCTTTTTTCTGTTCTTCAGAAATGACCTCATCCCTGCACCTCTGTACTAATTGTACACCTGCCTGGAAGGCACTGCCTGCTCACTTCCATTTTTTAAAGTTTCTAGTTTTTTTCAATATTCAAGTCAATTTCCTTCTACTTGAGACCTTTCCTGATTCCTCAGATGAAACTGCCTATTCCTTAAACAGGTATCTATCTAGGTACATGTTGTTTCCCCCTTGAGGGCAGGTCACGCCCCAATTCTTAGAATAATGTCTACAGTGTCGAGTAGAAACTTAATAAATGTGTGTTTGTTGATCAGAAAACTAAGACTCAGAAATGAAAGTGACCTACCTTAAATCAAAAAAATTTGTCAGTGTGACAAATTTATGACTCAGATCCTTAATTTCCTGGCTCTGAATCCTTTGTTATTCCCACTAAATCACATCCCATCTTCACCATAATTGTTCCTATTTCTATATAGCTTTACAAGCAGCCAAGTATCTTTCTCATAAGAGACCATGACATGGGTGCTCCAAGAATGATTATCCCCATTTTACAGATGAGTATTATAGATGGTGGGTTTCTCACCAAGAATCACACAGACAGTAAGTATCTGAGCAATAATGAGAGTGTAGGACCACACAGGGATGGCCCTAGTACTTCATTGCTGTTTTTAAATTTATAAATGAACCAAATCCGCTAGAAAGGTACTTTCAGATTTTGGGGAGGTTTAAAAAAAGTTGAGAATCTCACTGGATATAGAGACACAGAGAGACCCAGTGCATGAGCTGATGAAATCTGGTCCACTGGAGCATGGAAGTTTTTCTGATCTCATCCCTTTCTCCCTGTCTATTGTCCTCTTGCTCATCATTTAAAAATTCATTCTAGTAAACACTATGTGATTATAAGAATAGTTATTACAAATGTAGTATTTATTGTTTTATTTGATCCTTACAAAAATTCTGTGAAGTAGGTGTTAATATTATTCCCATTTTACAGATGAGGAAAATTGAGATTGAGAGAAGTTTAATTTCCCTAGGATCAAATACTCAATAACTATCTGAAGCAGGGTTGAAACTCAGTACATGACTTTACTTTTTTCCTTCTCTTTATCAAAAGGGATGAGTCTCTGGAAAGAGGGAAGAATTTATTCAGATATGAAAGATGATATAAAGACAGAAGATGGAAAGCAGTTAGATGGCACAGTTGATGGTGCTGGAGTCAGGAGGACCTGCGTTCAAATGTGGCCTCAGATACTTAACATTTCTTAGCTATGTGGTCCTGAACAAGTTCCTTAACCCCAATTGCTTTGTAAAACAAAATAAAAAAAAAAAACCCTGCAAATAGAAGGTACAAGATGGACCTTAAAATCAAAATGTAAATAATCACTTTTATTTCTACTTTATTGTTATTTATTTATTTGTTTGTTTTTTATTATAAATTTTTATTTACAGGATATATACATGGGTAATTTTTCAGCATTAACAATTGCAAAACCTTCTGTTCCAGCTTTTCCCCTCCTTCCCTCCACTCCCTCCCCCAGACAGTAGGTAGACCATCACCATAATTGTTCCTATTTCTATATAGTTTTACAATTAACCAAATAGCTTCCTAAGAGCCCCAGGACATGGGTGGTCTAAGAATGATTATTCCCATTTTACAGATAAGTATTATTGATGGGGGGTTTCTCACCAAGGGACACACAGACAATAAGTGTCTGAGCAATAGTGAGAGTGTTAAATATGTTAAAGCATATGTTACATACAATATATGTATATGTGTCCATACAGTTATTTTGCTGCACAAGAAGAATTGGACTTTGAAATAATGTAAAATTAACTTGAAAAAGAAATATAAAATGCAGGCGGACAAAAATAGAGGAATTGGAAATGCTATATAGTGGTTCACACTCATTTCCCAGAGTTCTTTTGCTGGGTGTAGCTGGTTCTATTCATTATTGAACAAATGGAACTGATTTGGTTCATCTCATTGTTGAAGATGGCCACATCCATCATAATTGATCATCATATAGCATTGTTTTTGAAGTATACAATGATCTTCTGGTCCTGCTCATTTCACTTAGCATCAGTTCATGTAAGTCTCTCCAGGCCTTTCTGAAATCTTCCTGTTGGTCATTTCTTACAGAATAATATTCCATAACATTCGTATACCACAGTTTATTCAGCCATTCTCCAATTGATGGGCATCCACTCAGTTTCCAGTTTCTGGCCACTATGAAAAGGGCTGCCACAAACATACTTGCACATACAGGAACCTTTCCCTTCTTTAAGATCTCTTTAGGATATAAGCCCAGTAGTAACACTCCTGGATCAAAGTGTATGTACAGTTTGATAATTTTTTGAGCATAGTTCCAAATTTCTCTCCAGAATAGTTGAATTCCACCAATAATGTATCCAATTCCACCAATAATGTATCAGTGTCCCAGTTTTCCCACATCTCCTCCAACATTCAGCATTATTTTTTCCTGTCATCCTAGACAATCTGAGAGGTGTGTATCTCAGAATTGTCTTAATTTGCATTTCTCTGATTAATAGTGACTTGGAGCTTTTTTTCATATGGCTAGAAATAGTTTCAATTTCTTCATCTGAAAATTATCTGTTCATATCCTTTGACCATTTATCAATTAGAGAATGGCTTGATTCCTTATAAATTAGAGTCAATTCTCTATACGTTTTGGAAATGAAGCCTTTATCAGAACCTTTGACTTGTTTTTTTTTATTATTTTAATAGTTTGTATTTACCAGATATATGCATGGGTAAATTTTACAACATTGACAATTGCCAAATCTTTTGTTCTAATTTTCCCCCTCCTAACTGCCCCCCCCAGATGGCTGGTTAACTAATACATGTCAAATATGATAGAATATAAATTAAATACAATACATGTATACATGACCAAGCAGTTGTTTTGCTGTACAAAAAGAATTGCACTTTGAAATAGTGTACAATTAATCTGTGAAGGAAATCTAAAATGCAGGAGGACAAAATTAGAGGAATTGGAAATTCTATGTAGTGAGAACCTTTGACTTATAAAAAATGCTTTCCCAGTTTATTGTTTCCCTTCTAATCTTGTCTGCATTAGTTTTGTTTATACAAAAGCTTTTTAATTTGATATAATCAAAATTTTTTATTTTGTGATCAATAATGATCTCTAGTTCTTTGGTCACAAATTCCTTCTTCCTCCACAAGTCTGAGAGGTAAACTATCCTATGTTCTTCTAATTTATTTATAATCTCATTCTTTATGCCTAGGTCATGAACCCATTTTGACCTTATCTTGATGTATGGCCTTAAGTGTGGGTCAATGCCTAGTTTCTGCCATGCTGATTTCCAATTTTCCCAGCAGTTTTTGTCAAACAGTGAATTCTTATTCCCAAAAGCTGGGGTCTTTGGGTTTGTCAAACACTAGATTATTAAAGTTATTGACTATTTTGTCCTATGAACCTAACCTATTCCACTGATCAACTAGTCTATTTCTTAGCCAATAGCAAATGGTTTTCTTTCTCTGTTTTCAACCTACCTGGTTTAGGTATGAGCACCATGTCATAGAAGGAATTTGGTAGGACTCTTTCATTCCCTATTTTTTCAAATAGTTTATATAACATTGGGACTAATTGTTCTTTAAATGTTTAGTAGAATTCACATGTAAATCCATCTGGTCCTAGAGATTTTTTCTTGGGGAGTTTATTAATAGCTTGTTTTCTTTTTCTAAAATGGAACTATTTACTTCCTCCTCTGTTATTTGGAAAGCCTATATTTTTGAAGGTAGATATCCATTTCACTTAGGTTATCAAATTTATTGGCATAAAGTTGGGCAAAGTAACTCCTAATTATTGCTCTAATTTCCCTTTCATTGGTGGAAAGTTCTCACTTTTCATTTTTAAGACTAACAATTTGATTTTCCTCTTTCCTTTTGCTAAGCAGATTTATCAAAGATTTATCTATTTTGTGAGTTTTGTCCTAAAACCAACTCTTAGTTTTATTTATTAATTCAATAGCTTATTTTTTTTACTTTAAATTTTATCAATTTCTCCTTTTGGTTTTAGAATTTCAAGTTTAGTATTTGATTGGGGGGTTTTAATTTGGTGTTTTTCTAGCTTTTTATGTTGCAAGCCCAATTCATTGATCTTCTCTTTCTTTATTTTATTCAAGTAAGCCTCTAAAGAAATAAAATTTCCCCTTATTACTGCTTTGGCTGCATCCCACAAATTTTGGTATGATATCTCATTGTTGTCATTCTCTTAGGTGAAATTATTAATTGTGTCTATGATTTGCTGTTTTACCCATTCATTCTTTAGGATAAGATTATTTAGTTTCCAATTACTTTTTGGTCTTATTTACCCCTAGTTTTTTTGTCGAATGTAGTTTTTATTGCATCATGATCTGAAAAGAATGCATTTACTATGTCTGCCTTTCTGCATTTAATTTTGAGGTCTTTATGTCCTAATATATGGTCAATTTTTGACTCCATGAACTGCTGAGAAGAAAGTGTACTCCTTTCTGTCTCCATTCAGTTTTCTCCAAAGATCTATCATACCTAACTTTTGTAATGTTCTATTTACCTCTTTAACTTCTTTCTTATTTGTTTTGTGGTTTGATTTATCTAATTCTGAGAGTGCAAAGTTGATATCTCCCACTATTATAGTTTTGCTATCTATTTCTTCTTGCAAATCTCTTAACTTCTCCTTTAGGAAGTTAGATGCTATACCACTTGGTACATATATGTTTAGTATTGATATTGCTTCATTGTCTATGCTACCCTTTAGAAAGATATTAATTTCCTTACTTATCTCTTTTATTAGATCATTTTTTGCTTTTGCTTGATCTGAGATAAGGATGGCTACTCCTGCTTTTTTGACTTCAACTGAAGCATAATAGATTCTGCTCCAGCCTTTTACCTTTACTTTATCTGCATCAGCCTGCTTTAAATGTGTTTCCTGTAAGCAACATATTATAGGATTCTGGCTTTTGATCCAGTCTGCTATCTGCCTCCAATTTTGGGGACAGTTCATCCTATTCATTGGTTCATCTCATCCCATTTATGGTTAAAATTACTAATTCTGTATTTCCTGCCATCTTATTATCCCCAAATTATGCTTTTTCCCCCCTTTTATCCTCCTGTCCAGTATTAAACTTATGGGCACTACTTGCTTCTTGAAGCTCTCCCTCTTAACTCCCTTCCACTCCCTTTGAGTCCTTTCCCCTTTCTTGTTCCCTTTCCTTATTACTCTTTTCCTTTTCCTTTTTCCTCTCCCAATTTTTAATGAGGTGAGAGAAGTTTCTCTGTAAACCAAATATGTCTATTATTTTCTCTTTGAGCCAAATCTGATGAGAATAAGTTTCACACAATGTTCCTCCCCCTCCCTAAATTCCCTCAGATATGATAGGTTTCCTTTGCCTCTTTGTGGAATGTAATTTCTCTCTTTTTATCTCCCCTTTTTGCTTTTCCTGATACTATCCCCTTTCCACTTCTACTTCTCTTTTTAAATATTATATCAGTAAAATCAAATTATAATGCACTCTTATGTATGTTCATAACAAGAAATACAGTTCTCAAGAGTTCTTTTTACCTTTTTCTGATTCTCTTGAGTCCTATAGTTGGAGGTCAAATTTGTTGTTTAGCAGTGGTTTTTTCATTAGAAATGAATGGAATTCACCTGTTTCATTGAATGTCAGTCTTCTTCCCTGGGGGAAAAAATGCTCATCTTAGCTGCATAGTTTATTCTTGGATGTATTCCAAGTTATTTTGGAATACCTTTTGGAATATCAGATTCCATACCCTTTGATCCTTTAATGTGGAAGCAACTAGATCCTGAGTGATTTTTATTGTGGCTCCTCAGTATTTGAATTGTTTTTTTTCTGTCTGCTTGCAATATTTTTTCCTTAGTCTGATAGTTCTGAAATTTAGCGACAATATTCCTTGGAGTTTTTATTTTAGGGTCTCTTTCAGAAGGTGTTTGATGAATTCTTTCAATACCTATTTTACCTTCTGATTCTATTTCATCTGGACAGTTCTCTTTGATGATTTCCTGTAAAAGAGTATCTAGGCTCTTTTTTTCATCATAATCTTCAGGAAGTCAGATTATCTCTCTTAGATCTATTTTCCAAGTCTGTTATTTTTCCAAGTAGATATTTAATTTTTTCTATTTTTTTTTCATTTTTTTGGTTTTGCTTGATTGATTCTTGATGTCTCAATAAATCATTCATTTCTATTTGTTCAGTTCTGATTTTTAATGAGTTATTTTCTTCATTAGATTTTTTAAACTTCTTTTTGTATATGTCCAATTGAACTTTTAAATGAGTTGTTTTGCTCTATGGAATTGTTTTCCATTTCACTAATTTTTTTTCTGAGTAATTTTCTTTTTCCAATTCACAAATCCTGTTTTCCTTGGAATTTGTTATCTTTTCCAATTCATAAATTTTGTTTCCCTGGGAGTTCTTTACCTTTTCCAATTCACATTTCAGGAAGTTGTTTTCTTTTTCTACTTTATCAAATTTTTCTTTTAGTGAGTTATTTGCCTTTTCCACACTCTCTTCAGAGCTTTTCTTTCCTTTCCCCATTTTTCTTCTAGCTATCTTTTAAGATCTTTTATAATTTCTTCTAGAAGAGCCTTGTGTGATGGGGACCAGGTTACATCCCCCTTTGGAGTTTTGTCTGGAGACTGTCTGCTATTAGTCTCTGTGGGGTTGAAAATCTCTCTTTCTGTATAAAAACTATCCATGGTTAGAGTTCGCTTGTTTTTTTTACCCATTTTTTAAAAAGCCTTTAGTGTCTGCCTTCAGAAAAAAGGAGGTTATCAGATTCCTCTGAAGAACAGGGATAGATGGACAGTAGCTCTCCTGCAAATGGGCTGCAGAAAGTGGCCGGGCAACAAAAGTGTCACTGCCCTGGAAAGAGCCCCCGCAGTGGAAGTGTCTCTGACCTGGGAAGCATGGCTGTGCTGCAGAAGTTCCACTACTCTCCTATGCTGTACAGAAGTGTGGCTGCCCCAGGCAGAGGCCACCCTCCCCCTGCTGTGCAGATTTGTTCTTATTTTTTTTTACTTTTATTTATAAACATTGTGGTATGATTTAGGGATGGATAAGTAGTAGAAAAATAGATAGATAGATAGATAGATAGATAGATAGATAGATAGATAGATAGATAGATACAGAGAGAGCAAGAGAAAAAGAGAGAATGAGAGAGAGAGAGAGAGAGCCAGATAGACAGATAGACAGACAGATCTAGGAGTCACATCTAGAAAGATAATTGTTAAATCTGTCAAATAGATAGAGAGCCAGATAGACAGATAGACAGACAGAAGATAGACAGACAGATCTAGGAGTCACATCTAGAAAGATAATTGTTAAATCTGTCAAATAGATAGAGAGCTGGAAGCCATCTCCAGAGAGATGATTATTAAATCCATAAGAGCTGATGAGATCATCAAGAAAGAGAGTGTGAAAGATAGAAATGTGGAGCACATATATAGCATGTGTAAGATGAAGAATGCTGCAGAAAACACAAACTTTTTTTTAAAATGTCTCCCAGTGGATTCAATCAGTTAAAAAACATTTGAATCAAATTTAGCACACTTCCATCTTTAACATTTTATGTTCTAGAAGGTAAAAAATAAAACAAACACTATATGGCTTGCATTTTAATGTCCTTTCTAGCTTTGGCATTCCATATTCTAATATGAAGCAGCTGAGTGGAGCAGTGGGTAGAACACTAGAAAGACTCATCTCTCTAAATTCAAATCTGGCATCAGGCTTTACTATCTGTGTGATCCTGGGCAAGCCATTTAACCCTGTTTGTTTCTTTATCTGTCAAATGGCCTGGAGAAGGAAATGGCAAACTATCCCAGTATCCTTGCCAACAAAACTCCAACTGAGTTCACAAATTCTTGGGCCCAGCTTAACAACAACAAAAACAACACAATTCTAGTATCCTCTGATTTATTCTGGTTCTAGAATGCCTTCACATTGGATAGTCTATCTTTGGATAGACTCCCATAGGCTCCTATATTCTATGTTCTAAGGTTGTTTGTAGCTGTCCCTTTGTGTATTCTGAGTTCCCTCCTAGCTTTCTCACCTTATATCTCTGTGATTCTGGTGTTCCAGGTAAAGTGAAATCAAAGAGAGGGGAATAAATAACAAAAATATCAAGCCTGTTCCCAGGAAGCCTTTTCCAACTATAGTCTGGGCTGTCTCCCTCCCCTTTGAGAAAGAGGCCCCCATCCAAGGAAAACAGGATTAGAGAGCTGGAAAAAGAAATCAGCTCTCTAAAAAATAAAATGGATACAATGGAAAAAAATTCCATAGAAGATAAAAACTCAATTGGACAATTACAAAGAGATATAAAAAAAGTGAGTGAAGAAAATACATCATTGAAAATTAGACTGGAACAAGTAGAAATGAATGACTCAAGGAGAAACCAAGAGGGAGTCAAGCAAAACCAGAGAAATGAAACAATTGAAAAGACTGTCAAGTACCTTACCAGAAAGACAACAGACCTGGAAAACAGATCCAGGAGAGACAATTTGAGAATAATCGGACTCCCTGAAAAATGGGAGGAAAAAAAGAGCTTGGACACCATTTTCGAGGAAATTATCAAAGAGAACTGCCCAGACGTTTTGGAAACAGAGGGTAAAATAGACATTGAGAAAATTCATCGATCACCTACTGAAAGGGACCCTAAAATCAAAACGCCAAGAAATATAGTGGCCAAGTTCAAGAACCATCAGACAAAGGAAAAGATATTGGAAGCTGCTAGAAAAAAACAATTCAGATATGGAGGATCCACAATAAGGATAGCACAGGATCTAGCAGCATCCACATTAAAAGAACGCAGGGCCTGGAACATGATATTCCGAAAGGCTAAGGAACTTGGTATGCAGCCAAGAATAACTTACCCAGCAAGAATGAGCATCGTTTTCCAGGGAAGAAGATGGACATTTAACGAAATAAATGAATTCCATCTATTTTTGATGAAAAAACCAGACCTACATAAGAGGTTTGATCTTCAAATACAGAACTCAAGAGACTTCTAAAAAAGGTAAAAAGAAATCTTGAGAACTATACTTCTGTCAAAAAAATATGTGAAGAACATATGTACAATTTGTCTTAGAAAATAGAGGTGGAAAGGAGATTATATCATAAAAAAGTATAAAGTGGTGGTACTACATCTCATGAAGAGGCAAAGGTAACCTATTATATCTGAGAGAAAGAAAGGAGGGAGATGAACATAGCGTGTATCAATAGACATATTCGATTTATGGTGAAACTTCTTCCACTTCATTGAAAAGTGAAAGGGAAGGAGTAAGCTAAGGGGAAGGGAATACAGTAATTTCGAGGAAAAGGGGTAAAATAAGGGGAGGATCTTTAAGGTGGGGGAGGGATCATAAAAAGGGAGGGCTGTGAAAAGCAAGTGGTGTTTACCAGTTTAATACTGGATAGGAGGGTAAAAGGGAAGGAAAGGGGAAAAGCATAAGCAGGGGTTAATAGGATGGCAAGCAATATAGAATTAATCCTTCTAACCATAAATGTGAATGGGGCAAACTGCTTCATAAAGAGGAAGCAGTTAGCAGACTGGATTAAAAGTCAGAATCCTACTATATGTTGTTTACAGGAAACACACCTGAAACAGGATGAGACATTCAAACTAAAAGTAAAAGGGTGGAGCAGAATCTATTATGCTTCAGGCAAAACCAAAAAAGCAGGAGTAGCCATCCTCATCTCAGATCAAGCAAAAACAAAAATTGATCTAATTAAAAGAGATAAGGAAGGGCATTATATCCTGCTAAAGGGAAGCATCAATAGTGAAGCAGTATCAATATTAAACATGTATGCACCAAGTGGTGCAGCATCTAAATTCTTAAAAGAGAAATTAAGAGAGCTGCAAGAGGAAATAGATAGCAAAACTATAATAGTGGGAGATCTCAACCTTGCACTCTCAGAATTAGATAAATCAAACCACAAAATAAATAAGAAAGAAGTCAAAGAGGTAAATAGAATACTAGAAAAGTTTGATATGATAGATCTTTGGCGAAAGCTAAATGGAGACAGAAAAGAATATACTTTCTTCTCAGCAGTTCATGGAACCTATACAAAAATTGATCATATACTAGGGCATAAAAACCTCAAAATCAAATGCAGTAAGGCAGAAATAGTAAATGCATCCTTTTCAGACCATAATGCAATCAAAATAACATTTAATAAAAAGCCAGGGGAAAATAGACCAAAAAATAATTGGAAACTAAATAATCTTATACTAAAGAATGATTGGGTAAAACAACAAATCATAGACATAATTAATAACTTCACCCAAGAAAATGACAATAATGAGACATCATACCAAAATGTGTGGGATACAGCCAAAGCAGTAATTAGGGGAAGTTTTATATCTCTACAGGCCTACCTGCATAAAATAGAGAAAGAGAGGGCCAACGAATTGGGCTTACAACTAAAATTGCTAGAAAAGGAACAAATTAAAAACCCCCAGACAAACACAAAACTTGAAATTCAAAAAATAAAAGGTGAGATTAATAAAATTGAAAGTAAAAAAACTATTGAATTAATTAATAAAACTAAGAGTTGGTTTTATGAAAAAACCAACAAAATAGACAAACCCTTAGTAAACCTGATTAAAAAAAGGAAAGAGAAAAAGCAAATTGATAGTCTTGAAAATGAAAAGGGTGAACTCACCACTAATGAAGAGGAAATTAGAACAATAGTTAGGAGCTACTTTGCTCAACTTTATGCCGATAAATTCGATAACTTAAATGAAATGGAAGAATACCTTCAAAAATATAGCTTGCCCAGATTAACAGAAGAAGAAGTAAGTAGTCTAAATAGTCCCATCTCAGAAAAAGAAATAGACCAAGCTATTAACCAACTTCCTAAGAAAAAGTCCCCAGGACCAGATGGATTTACAGGTGAATTCTACCAAACATTTAAAGAACAACTAACTCCAATGCTATGTAAACTATTTGAAAAAATAGGGATTGAAGGAGTCCTACCAAATTCCTTCTATGATACAGACATGGTACTGATACCTAAACCAGGTAGATCGAAAACTGAGAAAGAAAACTATAGACCAATTTCCTTAATGAATATTGATGCTAAAATCTTAAATAAGATATTAGCAAATAGACTTCAGAAAATCATCCCCAGGATAATACACTATGACCAAGTGGGATTTATACCAGGAATGCAGGGATGGTTTAATATTAGGAAAACTATTAGTATAATTGACCATATTAATAATCAAATTAATAAAAACCATATGATCATCTCAATAGATGCAGAAAAGGCATTTGATAAAATCCAACATCCATTCCTACTAAAAACGCTTGAGAGTATAGGAATAAATGGACTATTCCTTAAAATAATAAGGAGCATATATTTAAAACCTTCAGTAAACATCATATGTAATGGTGATAAACTAGAACCTTTCCCTGTAAGATCAGGAGTGAAACAAGGTTGCCCACTATCACCATTACTATTCAATATAGTACTAGAAACTCTAGCCTTGGCAATAAGAGCCGAGAAAGAGATCCAAGGAATTAGAGTAGGAAATGAAGAAATCAAATTGTCACTTTTCGCAGATGACATGATGGTATACTTAGAGAACCCCAAAGACTCTGCTAAAAAGCTATTAGAAATAATTCAGAATTTTAGCAAAGTCGCAGGATACAAAATAAATCCACATAAATCCTCAGGATTTTTATACATTACCAACACAATCCAACAGCAAGAGATACAAAGAGAAATTCCATTCAAAATAACAGTCGACAGTATCAAATATTTGGGAATATATCTACCAAAGGAGAGTCAGGAATTATATGAGCAAAATTACAAAACACTTGCCACAAAAATAAAGTCAGATTTAAATCATTGGAAAGATATTCAATGTTCTTGGATAGGCCGAGCGAATATAATAAAGATGACAATACTCCCCAAACTAATCTATTTATTTAGTGCGATACCAATCAGACTCCCAAGAAACTATCTTAATGACCTAGAAAAAATAACAACAAAATTCATATGGAAGAATAAAAGGTCGAGAATTGCAAGGGAACTAATGAAAAAAAAGTCAGAGGAAGGTGGTCTAAGTGTACCTGATTTAAAGCTATATTATAAAGCAACAGTCACCAAAACCATTTGGTATTGGCTAAGAAATAGACTAGTTGATCAGTGGCATAGGTTAGGTTCACAGGACAAGATAGTGAATAAAAATAGCAATCTAATCTTTGACAAACCCAAAGATCCCAAATTTTGGGATAAGAATTCATTATTTGACAAAAACTGCTGGGAAAACTGGAAATTAGTATGGCAGAAACTAGGCATGGACCCACATTTAACACCACATACTAAGATTAGATCAAAATGGGTCCAAGATTTAGGCATAAAGAACGAAATCATAAATAAATTGGAGGAACATGGGATGGTTTACCTCTCAGACTTGTGGAGGAGGAAGGAGTTTGTGTCCAAGGGAGAACTAGAGACCATTATTGATCACAAAATAGAACATTTTGATTACACCAAATTAAAAAGTTTCTGCACAAACAAAACTAATGCAAACAAGATTAGAAGGGAAGTAACAAATTGGGAAAAAATTTTTACAGTTAAAGGTTCTGATAAAGGCCTCATCTCCAAAATATACAGAGAATTGACTTTAATTTATAAGAAATCAAGCCATTCTCCAATTGATAAATGGTCAAAGGATATGAACAGACAATTTTCAGATGATGAAATTAAAACTATTTCCACTCATATGAAAGAGTGTTCCAAATCACTATTGATCAGAGAAATGCAAATTAAGACAACTCTGAGGTATCATTACACACCTGTCAGATTGGCTAAGATGACAGGAACAAATAACGATGAATGTTGGAGGGGCTGTGGGAAAACTGGGACACTGATGCATTGTTGGTGGAGTTGTGAAAGAATCCAACCATTCTGGAGAGCAATCTGGAATTATGCCCAAAAAGTTATCAAAATGTGCATACCCTTTGACCCAGCCATACTACTACTGGGCTTATACCCCAAGGAACTACTAGAGAAGGGAAAGGGTCCTGTATGTGCCAAAATGTTTGTGGCAGCCCTTTTCATAGTGGCTAGAAGCTGGAAGATGAATGGATGTCCATCAATTGGAGAATGGTTGGGTAAACTATGGTATATGAATGTTATGGAATATTATTGTTCTATAAGAAATGACCAACAGGAGAAATACAGAGAGGCTTGGAGAGACTTACATCAACTGATGCTGAGTGAAACGAGCAGAACCAGAAGATCATTATACACTTCAACAATGATACTGTATGAGGATGTATGCTGATGGAAGTGGATTTCTTCAACATAGAGAAGAACTAATCCAATTCCAATTGATTAATGATGGACAGAACCAGCTACATCCAGAAAAGGAACACTGGGAAATGAATGTAAACTGTTATTTTTACCTTCTGAATCCAATTCTTCCTGTGCAACAAAAAAATTCGGTTCTACACACATATATTGTATCTAAATTATACTGTAATATATTTAACATATATAAGACTGCTTGCCATCTGGGGGAGGGGGTTGGGGGAGGAAGGGGAAAAATCTGAATAGAAGTAAGTGCAAGGGATAATGTGGTAAAAAATTACCCATGCATATGTACTGTTAAAAAATGTTATAATTATAAAATAAAATAAAAAATTAAAAAAAAAAAAAAAAAAAGAGAAAGAGGCCCCCAGGCAGAATCCTGGGTACGCCCTAAGGGAATCACATCCAGTTACCTTCTGAAGGAGCCTCTCCAACCCCAGGGCTAGGGAGAAGCCAGAAATGGAGACTGAGCTCTTTCAAGAGAGAGTAATTGGCAATTGCCCAATGGTAATAAAATAACAAAAAATAGTGATGATGAGAGTTATCCACAATGATACCTCCCATCTGTGGGGTTCCCACATGGGTGCATGCCCAACAGGAAACAAGACTTCTGAAAAAATAAAACCCAGAAATCAATGGGGTCTTCTGTTTACTGATTTGGGAGCTGGCCAAGCTGGGGCCACCCTGATCTTCTCTTCTGAGAATTCCAGTCGTTTGATGGTTCCAGCTCCCAGGGGATTCTGGTGTTTTGAGATTTCTTTTGTTCTGAGGGATCTTTCCTTTGATTGAACAAATATAAATTTGTGATGGACATCTGGTTACTAAGAACCTTGTTTAGGGGAAGTGGGCTCTGCTTTGATGCAATCCCACATGTGTATTTTAGAGCAGATGCAAGTATTCTAATGCTGTGTCTGGTCCTCTTAGTGAACAGCCAAGGGTTGCCTTTTGATTGTTGATGAGTCAGAATTAGGTGTGCAGATGAGAGGCTCTAAATAGTCTTTTTGGTTGAGAGAAAAGGATGAAGAGAGACCTCAGGTCTTAATCTCCCCACTAGTACATGGTTCTGCTAGGGCTTCTGTCTCTCTAGGGTCTCTTCTTTCCTGTTCTTAAGTGAAGAAGCTTCAGAGACAACTACAACCTGGTGAGCTTCTAAAGGTCCAGAGATTGAATAATTAAAAATAACTCACATTTTAATTGCAAAGCATTTTTTTTTCTCACAAAGCATGGGGAGCCCAAGGATTATCTTTTTTTTTTTGGTCTAGATATATGATTTCATGGATGTCCCATTAAGGAAGTTTCTACTACTGAATATTGACAAACAGTCATCATTTTAGAGAGTTAGAAAGTTACTTGAGGATGTGGATTTAAGATTAAGTGAGTTGTCTAGGCTCACTTAGGCAGCTGGTACTTAGTGGATGGGTCAATAAGAATTAACATAATTATAAAATAGTATGCAGATGTGGACAAATAAAATATTAGAGGGAATTAATTATCAGGAATTTCAAACGGTATTAAAAATATCAAAGGAGGGAGAAAATATGGTGGGAAGAACCTTGAGATCAAAGAAGTTTTTCTGATACTTGATGTAATCATTGCACAGCACTGAAACTCATTTTCCTCATCTCTAAAAAGAAAGACTGGATCAGATCACCACTAAGGTCTCTTCCCAGCTACAGAAACATGATCCTATAACACAGGTTCTGGATTGAATATATAATAGTAGATGGACAGCCTGAATGCTTCAGTGCTGGTTATGACACTTTTATAGAATCAGAGATATGTTCAACTATACTAGAAATTCTGTGGAAATCTGTCCTTGACACATATTGACTGTCTGGTCATGGTCACATTGATAAACTTCTCAATAATCTTGGTGATGCTCTCAGACTATAGAAGTTATCTGAATTGATAAAGGGAGTTTTTACATTGGGAGCAATAATATCACAGGACTGGGGGAAAGTATTAAGCAAAGAAGTAACAAAGGAAGGAAGAAAGGATGGAGGAAGAAAGGGAGGGAAAAGGAAGGAAGGAAGGAAAGAAGAAAGGGAGGGAAGGAAGGAAAGGATGGGGGAAGGAAGGAAGAAAGGAAGGAAGGAATAAGGAAGGATGGAGAAATGAAAGAAGGAATGAAGGAATAAGGAAGGAAAGAAGGAAGGAAGGATGGGGAAGGAAAGAATGGAGGAAGGGAGGGAAGGAGGAAAAAGGAAGGAAGAAAAAAAGAAGAAAAGGAGGGATGGAATGAAGGACAGGAGGAAGGGAAGAAGGGAACAAGGAGGGAGTGAGGAAGGAAGGAAGGAAGAAAGGAAGGAAGGAAGAAAGGAAGGAAGGAAGGAATAAGGAAGGATGGAGAAATGAAAGAAGGAATGAAGGAATAAGGAAGGAAAGAAGGAAGGAAGGATGGGGAAGGAAAGAATGGAGGAAGGGAGGGAAGGAGGAAAAAGGAAGGAAGAAAAAAAGAAGAAAAGGAGGGATGGAATGAAGGACAGGAGGAAGGGAAGAAGGGAACAAGGAGGGAGTGAGGAAGGAAGGAAGGAAGAAAGGAAGGAAGGAAGAAAGGAAGGAAGGAAGGAAAGGAGGGAGGGAAGGAAGGAGAGAAGGGAGGGAGGGAACAAGAAGGGAAGAAGGAAGGAAGGAAGGAAGGAAGGAAGGAAGGAAGGAAGGAAGGAAGGAAGGACAAATATAGTTTGAGGTTTCTTAAAGACATGCCTTTTAAGCTGGACTTTGAAGTATGGACAGATGCCATATCTTCTCTGACATTGCTACTAAATTGAGTTTTGTTAAATATAAAAGCCCAGAATCCCTGGATAAGGGCAAGATCTAACTCCCCTACTTTTCCAATATATTGTTGTCCTTCAGTGGATTCAAGATATTAATTATAATGTCTGGGATGATAGGGTATAGTTGGAGCCTCATAAAAATGTGTTTCTGATACTCAATTAAATTAATAATGTATTATTATTCCTCCCCCCCCTTTCTCTGATGGTGGGATATTCCAGTTAGGTCACATTCTTCCTCTTGAGGTCACTTAATACCAGAGGCAGGTGGGGAGGGGGAAAGAGGGATGTGGCAATGGCTCCAGACCCTTTCTTTCCCTCTCTCGGGTATGGAAAACCTCATGCCAAAAGAAACACAGAATCAGAGAAGTTTAGAACACAAGCCACAGAATGTCAAAGCTGGAAGAGAACACAAAATTCAAAATATTAGAATCACAGAATCCCAAAGGCCAGCAAGTACTACCTGAACACTAAACACACCTGACAAGTGGTCATCTCTGCTTAAAATCTCCACTCCTCTCAGCAGAGATGACACCTGCCTCCTTTTGATAGCGCTAATTGTAGGAAGTTTTTCTTTATTCCAAGCCTAAATATTCCTTGCAATTTAGGAGCATAGAATGAAGACCTAGGGCTGAAAGGGAACATGAGGTCATCTAGTACAACCCTTCATTTTACAGATGATGATCTGAAGACTGGAGAGATTAAGGGATTTGCCTAAGGTCACACAGATGACAAGTGTCAAAGTTGGTATTTGAACCCAGGTCATCTGTTCTCTGATGCACCATTTTTCTCCTGCATCCCAATGTTCCCAGTTCTTCCCCCTAAGACCAAACAGATTATTAAGTCTAGCCCCTCTTCAGCATGACAATCCTGCAAGAATTTGAAGGCAATCATTCTGTTCTCCTGCCTCATTTATATCTTCTCTTCTCCAGTCTAAGGATCCTTACTTCCTTCAGATACAGTCTCGTATGACATTCTACCAATTTTGCTAAAGATATTGCAGTTTATATATATTCTTCCTAAGATTGGGAGATTGTGTCATTTAGCTGTGTTGGACTCTTCATGACCTCATTTTGGGTTTTCTTGGCAAAGATGCCAGAGTTATTTGCCATTTCCTTCTCCAGCTCATTTTACAGATGAGGAAACTGAGGTAGACAAAGTTAAATGACTTCCTCAGGGTCATACAGTTAGTAAATGCCCAAAGCCTGAGTTGAGTCTTCTTGATTCCATACCCAGGACTCCAACCTGCAAATCTAAGAATCCCACCCAGAACTTTGGATGATTTTAATTGGAATGAGAGGTGGAGGTGGGATAATAATGAGGGACTCTGGGAAAGATAGTTGCTTGACTTTTACTGCTGCCAAAAATAGCCAGCCCTCCTTTTCTCCTTCAACCACTCTGCCTGCTTATGACTCTCTCCCTTAACTCAGAGCTCTCCTCCCCATATCCTACTCGATCTACAGAAAGAGGGACTAACAAAGTCTATGAAGCATGGGGGAAAAGGTCTCCATAGCATTTAGGGAGAAAATGTGGCACTTAATTATCAGTGCTTGGAACAAAGTCCCAACTACTTTGCCCTAGTTATGGCTCTGCCTTCATAAAATGTGACCTGGAGAACTATGAGCTGCAAGAGATTTTAGAGATTAATTATCTAGTAAAAACTGTACAAATAAGAAGCTCCTATGGGTTTTCCTCATAGTGAAGCCATTATTCTCTTTGGTGATTTGGCTACCTTTCCTGAACTTTGTTGCCACCCCCACAACCCAACTTTAAGTATGTACTTTTTTTCCATTCTCCCCTACCCTTGCCTTTTAAAAAGAATTTTTCACAATAATAGAATCTCATTTTTAGAGCAACACAAGCTCTGTTACTACTGGCAATATCATGTACCTATAGATGGTAAGAGCATGGTCATCCCAGAGAGGATGAATGAATACAGCTAGTTTCTAATAAGTGTGAATAATGAATCCCTTGAAGCAGTCATATTATTAGAATTATTAGCACTGCATATAGTCATTGAATTGGAACCAATTACCATATTCTACTAAATTATAACTTCAAATAATGTGAATTTGAATATATACAGCTATTTCAGGGGATTCATTATTCATGTCCATTGGGAGCCAGTTATACAAAACTCAGTTCTATCCATCTTAGGAGGCAGGGATGATGTTCCCTTCACTTAGTCTAGATGCTTCTGTCCAGCTCCTATAAACCCTTAGATGCAAAAATTATCTGAGGTAGAAGGAATCTTAGAACATAAAATGTTAGACCTAGGTTGTGCCTTTGAGACAATCTAGTTCAATTATCCCACTTTTCATATGATGAAATTGAAACTCAAAAGGGAGAAGGGAAAAATTACTTCCAGCAGCCAAACTTAGGGTAAAATTCAGGTCTCCTGAGATACCCCCACTTCCAGCCTGGAGCTTTTCTCTGCATTCCACATGGCTTTCATCACAGTATGAAACAGTTCACCGCAGCCTAAAGAGATAGTTGTTATTTTAATGCATGTTGAGAATCAAAGATTTCACATTTCCCATGGATACCTGTTTACATTGAGAGTAGACCAATGAGGAAAAATTACAAGATTTTGGCTCAGACTCAGGGAAAACAACAACTCTTTCCAACAACTACAGATATCTAATGATAAAATGGGATTCCCCCCACTGGGTGGGGGATTTCTTACAACTCTGTGACCTCAAGATTCCCTGAAATTCTATAATAGAAAGTATGGATTAGGGGCTATAGTGGAGTGGGTAACATCCAGAAAGAGGGAGATGACATCCCTTCTATTTTCTGCCCTGGTTATATCACATCTGGAGGACTGGCTCCAGTCTTAGGAGACATATTTTGGAAAGAACATCGACCAATGACATTGCAGTCAGAAAAGTTACCAGCATGATGAGAGCACTTGAGACTATGCTATATGAAGATTAGCTGAGAAAAAGGTGAATATTTAACATAGAAAACAGAAGACTTGAGGGGAAAGTGAGAGCTGTTTCAAAGTATTTCAGGAATTTCATTTCAAGGAAGACAGGTGTAAACTAACTCTTTAACCTCATACCCCTAATAAGTGGAGGTTGCCAAGAGAAGGATTTGGAATATACGCAAAGAAAAAAAAAATCTGAGCTTTGGATGGAAATAGGATCTTTATCCCTGACACTGGTCAGGGATACTCTCTTTTATTTATGCATTAGATTAAATGCCTTTGAAGTCCCTTGCAAAGCTAAGATTTGATGAGCATGAAGTTGTTGGCTTCATTCATTCATTCACTGCTAGGAGGTCATCCTGTCAGAGAGACTGGGACTGAATTTTGTAATTCTTGGACAGGACTCCACTCTGCTTTTCTTCTTGTAGCAGTATCACCCAGCCCTATGGATGCCCCAGTTTTCCCAGATGTTGGAGACTCCCCAGAGCAAGGAAGTCAGGGGTTGGCCCAGTTGAAAGTGGATGATAGGGTAGAAATAGCCTGGGGCAGAAGAGTAGGGGGGGCGCCGTGGAGTGGGAGCAGAGGCCATGCAGACATTCCTGTGTTAGGAAGCTCTCTAACTCCAGTCCAATGACCAGTTCACTCTGGGAACTGACTGATGGCCTAGGTCTCGAGACCAAGACCAGTCCAGAGAGGTTCCTAATGGAAATTCGGGCCAAGTGGTCCTTACCAAGGCCTTCAGTATCACCTAGATTAATCCTTATAGAGGAGAAAACAGGAGGCAATAAAGATTAAGTGGGAATGCCCGTGGAACACAGATAATAAGTAAGATTCAGGATTCAAACTCAGTTCTGCCTTCACATAGGATAATCTGACACACTACTACATCCCAAGCTTCAACCTGGTCCCCAAAGGGGACCCCCCCAAAAAATGGAAGTTTCTATTTCTCTAGCACTTCACCACAAATGCTTTTATTCCCATTTTACAGATGAGGACACTGAAAATCCAAGAAATAAAATGACTGGTCTAAAGTCACACAGTCTGGAAGAAGCAAAACTCACTCTCAAACTCGAATCTTGTAGGAACATACCTTTCACTATAATTTACCAAGTGAGAGCTTGAACCAAGTCTAAGGTAATCCAGATTCTAGAGAAAAGTGTGACCTTGTACTCTAGATTTGTGATCTTCTGACATGAAAGGGCCGTGTCTTATTTATCCCATTCTCCCCAAAGCACTGGCCTCCAAAACTGACTATCATACCATGAAATGTCCTCAGTCCATTCAGAATCTCAGAATTCTCAGATCTGACAAATGAAGAGAGCATCACCGCTGGGTTCAGAAGACACGGCTTTATTTCTTAATTTTGGCATTGTGACTGACCTTGGTTCTCTGTGCCTCTGTTTATTTACTCTTTGTAAAATAAAGAGTTTAGACATGGATAATTTTTTCCCATTTTCAATGTTTTTGAAAATACATCTTCAAAGTTACAGGCATGTTGTTGATTTTTCTGGCACAATGAAGGACACATTTAGATGTTGTATAGAAAACAAAGATACTTTTGTGAAGAACTTTTAGCCTGTTCTTTGCAATATGCTGGGAAACATGTTTCATGTTTATTGTTGATGCTATGGGAAGATAATATCAGTTATAATACATTTATTGTTTGGGTTTGTTTTCCCTCCTACTCTTAATGACTCAAACTCACTTTTCTGGGACAAAAAAAATAGCTATCACCCAAAAAAGCAAATAATATTATATCATAAAGCAAAATTATTTATAATATAGGTACAATAGGACTAATTCTGTGTAAGCAATCTCTAATGAAACCTCCTAAATGCAAACTCATACATTTGAAAGCAGATTCTGGCTCTGTAATTTTTATGATTATATGAAGTTAGAAGACTAGTCAGAGATATCTTCAATTTTCTCATCTGTAAAATGGGATAATAATCTCTGTCCTGTTTGTTTCATAGGGTTTTGTGATGAGATTAGTTAATAGGCTTGAATTTAGGTTGTAGCTGGAATTAAGGGTCATTGTGGGGCCAGTAGTAGTGTTCACTGGTCTGTGACCAGGTCAGGGCAACATTAAGGCCTTCTTTCCCTGCAAAGTTCCTACTCTCAAGGTATTCTAACTTAGAATAAACTGTAAGAAAGATAAAACATTCTAAAGACCAAATATCTGTAGGGTTTGAGAGTGTTACTGAGCCATCACTCTGCTATCAAGTACTTTTGGAGAATACAGAATGATAGATTATAACTAGAATTCTGGAATCAGGCTCATAGATCCAAAATCAGTACTAGATTCAGAATCAGAATCATAGAATCAAAATCATAGAATCAGAATCGGTAATATAAAAGCTATCATTATAGTCATGGAAACAAACTCTTAGAATTTTATTGTGTATTCAGAATAATAGGTTCAGAATCAGAACTAGATTAATAAGGCCAAAACCAGAGAACTCAAATCAGAGAATCACAATTATAGAAACAGAATCATAGATTTATATATTAGCATCATAAATCAGAATTGTAGAATTAGATTCAGAGATCAAAAATTAGCATGAAACTCATAGAACTATATCACAGAATCATGGAATTAAAACAACAAATATGAAATCAAGTCCATGGCAAAAAGAGAAGCACAGAAATAAATCATGGAATTAGAATCACTGATCTGATATCAGCACTAGACTTACAGAACACAACCATAAAATTAGTACTGTAAGTCCAAAATCTGAAGTAGATTCAGTTAGGCACTGAATAAAGATTTATTAAGTGCTTACCATATGCCAGGAATTGCATTAAACACCGTTGATACAAAGAAAGATAAAAACATAATCCCTGTCCTTAAGGAGGGGCAATCTACTAAGGGAGACAATAAACAAATAAATATATACAAACAAGTTATATATAAGATAAGTAGGAAATAAAAGAGGGAAGACATTAGAATTAAGAGGTACTGGGCAAGATTTCCTATAGAAGATAGAATTTTAATTGAGACTTAAAAGAAGCCAGGAGGCAGAAATGATAAGGAAGAGCATTCCAGGTCAGCCAAAAAAAAACTCTGTCCAAAAGATGGAGTGTCCTGTTTGTGGAAGAGAGGGTAGTGTCATTGGGTCAAAGAATATGTGGGCAGTGGGGATTTTGAGATGTAAGAAAACAAGAAAGATAGAGGGAGCAGATTGTGAAGGACTTTGAATGTCAAATAGAGGAATTTTTTTTGGTCCTAGAGGTGATAGGGAACAACTGGAAATTATTGAGAAAGGGAATGACCACTAGTGCAAAAATGTTAGTAGCAGTTCTTTTTATAGTGAGTAGGAACTGGAAATTGAGTGGATGCCCATCAGTTGGAGAATGGCTGAATAAGTTATGGTATATGAATATAATAGAATATTGTTGTTCTATAAGAAACAATGAGCAGGCTGATTTCAGAAAAACCTGGAGAGACTTACATGAACTGATGCTGAATAAAAGAAGCAGAACCAAGAGAGCATTGTACACAGCAAAAGTAACACTGTGTGATAAATTATGAAGGATTTAGCTCTTTTCAGCAATAGTGATCCAAGACAATTCCAATAGACTTGGAATGGAAAATGTTTTTGTTTGCTTTTTG
The DNA here is from genome assembly GCF_048593235.1 of Sminthopsis crassicaudata. Lineage (NCBI taxonomy): Eukaryota > Metazoa > Chordata > Mammalia > Dasyuromorphia > Dasyuridae > Sminthopsis > Sminthopsis crassicaudata. The sequence goes on from NC_133617.1 coordinate 80,084,757, forward strand.
TCTCATGATGCTTCTCTTTTGTCTGATTTTTCTTTCACAACATGACTAATATAGAAATGTGTTTAAAATGATTGTACATGTATAACATCAGATTTCCTGCTGTCTTGGGAAGGAGAAAAAATTTGGAACTCAGAATTTTACAAAAATGAATGATGAAAATTATCCTTACATGTAATTGGAAAAAAATAAAATACTATTGAGAAAGGCAGTGACATAGTCAGATGTACTTGAGAAGATTCACAGAACTAAATTCATGAATTAGCATCACATAATCAGAATTAGAAACATGCAATTTGATTCATAGAAGTGGAATTTTTGCATCATCTGCTTATAGAATTTAGAATTGGAAGAGACCTAGGGAAGTTGCCTGGTCCATCCTCCAAGCCTCTAGGCTGTGTTTATGAAACTTGTCAGCTTCATCAGCTATAAAACTAAATTAATATGGGTCTTCTCCTGCATTGATGTCTGCAAGGACTAATTAAAGATTATAAGGGGCTGTCTGATATTCTAAGGCTTTTTTATAGCTGGGTACCCACCCTTTTGCCCTCATATCACCATGATTTCCTGCTCCAAACTATATACTTGGATATCTGGTCGTCCACAACATTGCTGATTGCTCTCTCTCTCCACCTCAATCTTCTTCTAATGACAGGTGTTTTGTGCAAGGGATGTAGAACAATCCAGGGATCCCTGCTTAATCCAGCTACTGGTGATTCTCATGTACAAATTGCACCAGGAGCTGAGCTGGAAGTAGGGATTGGTGAGCAAGGGAGGTAGGGAAGAGGAAGGGGAAGTCTGATTGGTACCTCCATATAGTGGAGAGAATGATGGCACTGAAATCAGAAGTCCCTGGTTCAGCTCTTACCACTTACCATTTCTGTGACTTTGGCTAAATTTGTGACTTAAACTTCCTGGGTCTCACTCAGCTCTGCCATCTGTAAAAGAAAGTGGTTGTACTAGACAGCCTCCGTGTATTCTTCCAGCTCCAGGATTATGATACCATAAAACTAAAATCAAAGCCAATCGGGCTACAGGAAGAGGGGTCCCAGGAGGAAGAAAAGTCAAAGGCTGACAGACCCACTTGGGCAATAGGTCCCATTGAGCTCAGTTCCTTGTGAAGTTCTTTCCTAATCTTGGATTTATTGTTTCTATGATCCTCAAGGACTGATTTTCATCAGGAACCCCAGGATCTTGAAACAACAGAAATCTAGCGGAAAATTGTTTCTGTGAACCATCAGCATATCTAAACTTCAGATGTTCCTTCAGATGCCCAGACAATGGTCCCTAAGTAGAGTCCTTGTACTTAAAGACAGCTAGGGGACACACTGAGTTTAGTGCTAGACCTGGAGACTTCAGATCTAATCTTCTGTGACTCTGGACAAATCACTTAACTCAGTTTCCTCAACTATAAAATAGAAATAATAATGGCACTTAAATCTCAGGGTTCTTGTGAGGAACAAATAAGATCCTATTTGGAAAGCTCTTAGCATATTGTCTGATACATCATTATTAATAAATATTATTTGTAAAATGCTTTGCAAACCTTATTATCATTATTAATATCATTTATAAAGTGCTTTGCAAACATTATTATTGTTGTTTATAAAGTGCTTTGCAAACATCATTATTAATATTTGCAAAGTGTTTTGTAAAGCTTGTTATTACTATTATTTGTAAAGTACTCTCCAAACATTATTATTAGATGTCATGAAATGATTATGATTCCTATTGCCCTTTTGCCCTATTTCCAAAGTTTCTCTCAGGTATAAATCTATGGCTCGTGGGACACCAAACTGAATCTATAGCAAGAAGAATAGTTTTCCCTAATGCAAAAACACTGGGGAGGAGTGGATCCAGGCATTGGTGAGCAGTCATGGGTCATCTGATCCTTGATTCCATAAGTTCTGGGAGAGGGAAAGATGCTCTCTAGAACAGGAGTACCACATTAGTCTGAGGATAATTTTAGGGTGGCTGTGGGCTTCTCTCTATTCCCTCCCTCAGCTCCCAACCCGCCACATTGATGCTGAGAAAAAGACCAATTTCTTTGGTGTTTGTTAGGGCTCCAGTCTAGATTCTGGTTCAGAAGGGTAGAAAGGATTGTTCCACAAGATAGGAGACTGTATTTCATGATCTCTGAACCCCTTCCAATTTACATAACACAATTCCTGCAGCATTGACCAGTAGAATTCCTATGTTTCTGAGAAAGGGGTCAGAACTGGAAAATATTGCAGTGGTCAAATTCTATTTGAAGATGAGAAAATGAGACTAAGCAAGGCAGGAAAGTAATAATCAATTCTCCTCCCTCCCCTACATATAAGGATACAGAAGTTGGAAGGAAAAGAATTCAGCAAAGCTCACAGAGAATCCAGGAGGAAACTGGAATATGACTCAGGTCTTGGAAAACCCAATGTCCTGTTTCCTCCAATGCATTGAGCTACCCCACATAGAAAGTACATAATGATAAGATAGTACTTTTTTGTCAAGCACTTTACAAATAATATTAATAATAATAATAATGTTCCCTAGAACAGGGAACATGTTATTCTAATAATAAATTGTCATTTGCATTCCAAATATTTCCTTTTTTCCCCTCTTGACTCATCCCTTTCTTTCTCTGTTCATCCCTTTCCCATGAAATGTTTTATTTTTCTATCCCAAGTTAACTCTGATTGGATGTGTACTCTAATAGGGTGTTCACAGAGGACCGGCCCTTCTGGTGTGAGTCCTTGCCGAGCCCTTTTCTGGACCACTCATCTACCTTTGGAAACCACCTGTCACTCAACTGGTATCTGTGTCTCCCAGAAGCAGTGACCACTCTCTAATAAACCATCTTGGTGGGCAGATGAAACCAAGTTGAGGGTAACTGAAAGACCTTGAGCCTATCAGTGGGGGGATGTTTATCTGAAGGATGAGAAGGATGGGTAATGAGAACCATTTTTTCCAATGTCTGAAGATACCAAGATCATCCACTGCATCCTAGCTTATTACTGATCATCCGATTTTTGTCCTGCCACTGGCCTTTGATGACTGGAAGAAAGAATGATTCCAATGACTTTGTGCAATTCTACCTCACTGAAATCCAGTTCATCTATGACTCAAGGCATTTTCTTCTTAGAAAATAAAGGATGGATAACAGTCTTTAAGTAGACCTGGGAAAAATGGAATCTGTATTCTAGGAATCTGAATCTACTGTCAGTAAGAACAGATCCCTTAGCAGGTTAATAAATCTCTTTACTTTCAGTCTAATCCAAATCCCCTCTGCCTTTCCCAAGAGTTCCAGAATTACCCAACAGAGGACTTCTGTTCTGACTGCCTCATTTTAAAGATGAGAAAAGAAGCCCCTAGTTTATATAATTAATGTTGAAGCTTACATCCTTGTATATAAGTACAATGCTCTGCTGAAAGGAGATCTGGATTAGGAGTCAGAGCACCTGGATCCAAAAACTGACACCTACTTACCACCAAGTGTGATCTTCAGTAAATTACTTAATTTCTCTAGGCCCCAGTTCTTCATATGTAAAATTAGGAATTTGGATAAATGTTCTTGAGATCTCTTCTAACTGTGTCTAAGATCCCATCATCCCACAGGCCTACCTTTTGCACCAAAATGCTGAGTACTTTCAATGTGGCAGGGAGTTCACTCCTGATATCAAAAGGCAAACTGTCATTGAAGAACAGCTCTGAAATTAGAAGTGGATTGAGCAAAGACCTTGTGGGGAGATAATTATGGGTCAGTGAGTCTTGGTAATGTGCAAAGTGGCCATACACTGAAGTTGGAGTCAGAAAGATTTGCATTTAAATCAGGTCTTTGGTATTCTCAGGCTATGTGAATCTGGGCAAGTCACCTTTTTGGAACCTCAGTTTCCTCTTTTGTAAAATGGAATTAATCACATCTTAACTCACCAGACTGTTGAGTGACTCAAATGAGATCATTTATGTAAAGCATACAGTGGAAGGTTAATAAATGGCTGACTGTTAAATGACAATTATCCTCCTGTTGACATTTTCTGTATGAAAAGAATTGGAAGCTGTTAGCTGGTTATTTCCTGTGGTCTTTATCTTGACATTCTGTGCCACCTAAAAATGCTTCTGATCTACATAAGAGAGTACTTCCAAGGTCATTTCATTTCCACTGCTTGTTCCTTCCCAGATGAAAAGGGGCAGCAAATTTTCAAGTAGTATTTAAGCTATTTTCAAGGTTCTTGCTACTTTACCTGTCCAATTAGATGAGTTTTTTTTTTTTCATTTTCAAATCAGTACTGAAAATTCCCAGGCAACAAGAGTTAACAAGCATTTATTAAGTGATTATTATGTGCCAGGCACTGTTAAGTACCAGGGGTACAGGTAAAGGCAAAAACAGAGTCTGATATTAAGGAGCTCCTGTTCTTTTTTATCATTATGCTTCTTCTTAGTTTTATTTTTAAGCATTGAGCATTTATTTTTATTAAAGTTTTTTATTTTCAAAACATATGCATAATTTTCAGCATTCACCTTTGCAAAACTTGTGTTCCAAATTTTTCCCTCCCTTATGCCCATCTTTTCCTCTAAATAGCAAGTAATCCAATAAATGTTAAACTTGCATATACATTTCCACAAATATCATGCTGCACAAGAAAAATCTGGTCAGAAAGGAAAAAAATTGGGAAAGAAAACGAAATGCAAGCAAACAACAACAAAAAAGTGAAAATACTATGTTGTGATCCCCACAGTTCTCTCCCTGGGTGCAAATGGCTCTTTCTATCACAAGACCATTTGAAATGGCCTGAATCATCTCATTGTTGAAGAGAGCCACGTCCATCAGAATTGATCATTGTTTAGTCTTGTTGTTGCTGTGTATAATGATCTCCTGGTCCTGCTCATTTCACTCAGCATCAGTGCAGGCCTTTCTGAAATAATCTTGCTAGTCATTTCTTACAGAACAATAATATTCCATAATATTCATGTACCACAATTTATTCAGCCATTCTCCAACTGATGGGTATCCTCTCAATTCCCAGTTTCTTGACATCACAAACAGGGCTGCCACAAACACTTGCATACATAGGAAGGAGCTCTTGTTCTAATGGAAGAGACAACATATCAACAGTTTTGCATATTCAGGATACATCCGGGGAAATGCTGGGCAATCTTAGAATCTGGGATGGGAGCAAGAGAAGGGGCAAAGGGCAGAAAGTTATCTATGGTCAAGGAAGAACTTGCAATTAGGAAGAGATCAGTGAAAAGATCTCTGGCTTTGAGACACAGGAAACTGAGTTAAAATTCTGCCTGTGAAGCTTACTGCCTGTGGTATTTCCAGTAAATTGCTTAGGTTCTTGGAGTCCAGCTTTCTTCTGTAAAATGAGGATGTTGGTCCAGAAATTGCCCCTAGGGCCGTGGTCCTAAAAGTTGTAAGAATTTGGATATGAGGGGCGGGATTTGGGGAGGGTACTGAATTCCAATTCTGACATGTATTTCCTTTTTGATCTTAAGCAATCCTTTGTGGGCCTTAATTTCCACATCTGTCAAAAGAGGAAACTCAAATTAGATGATCTCTAATTCAGTTTTAAGTCTTAGGATCTTCAGTACCCCTAAGAGCTCTAGGAGTGAGCCCATTTCACAGAGGAGGAAAAGAAAGGGCCCTTTAGTGAGGGACGGGCAGGCTCCAGCTAGTGACTCAGGCTGCTGTTTTTTTTCCCGGGCTAATTGGCTAGCTCAATTAGCAGGGCTCAGGAAGCCCGGAAGCCCTCCCTGCTGGGCCAAGGCCATATAAAGGCACCTACCTACCAGGCGCTCTCCTCCAGTCTCCAGTCCTGGTGAGAAGTCTCCCCACGATGAAGCTGTGTCTTGCTGCCTTGCTTCTGTTGGCTGCATTGTGTGTGAATTTTGGTAAGACTAACTCCCTACCTGCCCAGGCTTTTTCTGGTGGTGGTGAAGTTCGTGGGAAGGAGGGGAGAGATTTAGGGATAGGATATTGGGGAATCCGTATTATATTTCTGTAACGTGCACTGAAAGTCTTTCTGTGTCTGGGAGTTAGAGACAAAGTGGGTTTCTATTCATTTGGAATCATTCCTCTTTATGTGGCACTCACTGAAATTAAATCTGTGTCTTTCTAGTTCTTAAAAAAAAACCTTATTTTGTGCCCCCCTTTTAAAAGGTAATAGTAGTTCATATTTCTATAGCATTTCTTCATAACAGTTTTTTGATGCAAGGAGTTTGAGTATTTTTATTTTCATTTCACAGACAGAAAAACTGAATCTCAAAGATGGAAAAGTGACTTCCTCAAGCTAGGAAGTAACAAAGACAGAATTTGAACTCAGGTTATAGGATCACAGTATTTTGAGCTGGATAAACCAGACAGGGGACATCATGCCCAAGAACATGCAGGTAGTAAATGACAGTACAGACAGAATAGGTTTCTTATATTCATTTGCAAAGCTTTTTAACAATTGCATGATTTCTATCCAGGATTGTTTTATGGTATAATTTGATTGGTTCCAAGACAGTGGATAGAGCATTGGGCCTGCAGTCAGGAGAACCTGAGTGTAAATCCAAATTTAGACACTAGTTGTGTGACTTTGAGAAAGTCACTTAACCCTATTTGCCTCAGTTTCCTCGTCTGTAAAATAAGCTGGAGAAGGAAATAGCGAACCACTCCAGTATGTTTGCCAAGAAAACTCCAATGGGGTCATGAAGAATTGGACATGACTAATTGATTAAACAACAATTGAAGGGTTCCATAAAAGACCACCTTTACCCAAAGACAAGTCCCCTGAAATTGTAGATTCTTTTAGTTTATTAACTACCTTTTAAAAAAGCAAACCCCTGTGGGAGAAGTATTATGCAAAATTGTGGTCATATCCTTGAGTTTGCAGGACCTGAGTTCATCATTGACTCTGAAACTTGTTATCTGGACAGGTCAGTCCCATTCTCTGAACTTTCATTTCCCCAACTATAAAATGGGATTCATAGCACTCAAACTGGCTACTTCACATGGTTATTACCAGCAAAGTACTTTGTAAACCTCAAAGTGCTATAGAAATAGGAGCTATTATTACCGGGCACCTCAAAGAGCACCTAGTTAGGGCTCTCGATAAATGAGCATCGGACTGTATACAGCAAGCATTTAATAAGTGAGTGCTGGATTCCATTTATTCTGAGGCAAAGCACTTTGGTCTGGACATGGGCAAGTTCATTTGACCTTACAGTAGCCCTTGTAGAAGTTAGTGCCTGGATAATTATCCTCCCCATTGTTGAAGTTAGGATGAGGACCTAAGTGGGATGGTCATTTGTCCCAGGTGAATCCCTTTTGGAGTTTGAGAATGAAAGCTCTGTAGGATGGTTCCCAATCTGAGACAGTTCCATTTACAATAGTAGCACACTGTTATGAGTCATGATCAAACTCTATCAGTCATTCACACTTTGATGGGGACTCACCTCCTAATAGCTAGCTAAGGTGTATTTCCCTAATGAAATGAGTGGTTAGTTGCTTTTATTGTTATTATTAATATTATTATTATTATTTGGAGCAGGATATTAATTCTGGATTTGGCTGAAAGCTCTGTAGGATGGTTCCCAATTTGAGACAGTTCCATCTATAATGGTAGCACACTGTTATGAGTCATGATCAGTCATTCACACTTTGATGGGGACTTACCTCCTAACAGCTAGCTAAGGTGTATTTCCCTAATGAAATGAGTGGTTTGTTGCTTTTGTTGTTATTATTGTATAGAGCAGGATATTAATTCTGGATTACGGAAGCATTATCCTGGAGAAAGCCTGGGTGGGAACTTCCAGTTAAGATGAGAGAGACTGCTGAGAGACATCTGAGATGTTGAGAGGTCTCAGGTTCCTTGGGATTTTGATTTGGGCTTATTTTATAAATTCTCAAACAAATTGACTTAAGGTAAATGTCATTCCACTCATCTCAGTGACTACTCATCTAAAATACTGTTTCTCTTCATGGAATCTTCCTTGATTTACTCATGCACAAATTCTCCCATCCCTCTCCCAAGAATATCTGCCCCTCAATTTCTGTTCCTCTCCTATGGCCCTTTCATGTCCTACCTGGTACTGAAGTGACCTGTGTCTATACCAGAATTCATTCGAGAATGTAAGCTTCAAGGATATAGGGGATGTTCTTATTCCTCTCTGCCCACTCTAATGTGCCAAGCTCAAAGTCTAGCATATGGCCCATGCTCAATGAATATTTTTGAATGAATGAAGAGCAATTACAATACTTTCTAGAATACTACCTACCCACTTCCTCCCCAAGATGATAGGAGATATGTCATTCTTATAATCTCCCTGGTGTTACCAATGGCAATGGTATGAAAAGAGGCCTGAATGTGAAGGTGGAAGGCCTGAATTAAAATCCTACTTTTGCCACCGATTAGCTCTGTAATGCTGGACAAATCACTATCACTGTGTCAGTTCCCCCATTTGTAAAATGTGTCTAGTGATGATTCCATTCCCAACTTTACAGGACTGAAGTAAGAAAAAACTTTACAAACTTCAAAGCATTGGAACATGTGAATTAATAATATTATTTTGGCAGTTATTTTATTTTTAAATAATAACTTTATATTTTCAAAACACGTGCCAAGATAGTTTTCAGCATTCACCCTTGCCAAACCTCGTGTTCCAAATTTTTCTCCCTTCCTTTCCCCTACTCCCCTTAGATAGCCAGTAATCCAATATAGATTAAACATGTGCAATTCTTCTAAACTTTATTTCCACATTTATCATGCTGCACAAGAAAAATTCAATATTTTTATTTCTAGCTCTTCCCCTTGCACAAATTTCCCTTTTTGTGGGCTTCAGTTTTCAGTGTGATGGAATGAAAAGACCATTAATTCTTTAATTAAAAGGGGCTTGAAATTCAAGACTCATTCTGTGGCTTCGGGAAAGTCCCTCCACCTCTCACAGCCTCAGTTTCCTTATCTGTAAAATGGAGTGATTCAACTAACCCTCTAAAGGTCCCTTCTGTCTCAGACATTCTGAAACTTTATGTTAGAAAAGCAAAAATAAATAGAGAGAGGGGACATGATTAAAGTCTGCAGATATTTGAGGGGATGTCATAGGGGACAGCACTCTTGCTCTGTGTGACCCCCAAAGGAGAAAGAGAAAAAGTTGCCAGGAGGCAGATTTCAACAATATGTATATGTTTGTGTATATATGTATATGTGTATACATGTGCCTACATATATGTTTGTGTATTTATATGTGTGACTACATATATGTTTGTGTATTTATATATGTGACTATATATGTTTGTGTGTATGTGCTTATGTGTTTGCATGTATTTGTGCATTGCATGGTGTGGGTGAAGATGTATTGTCGTGTATGTTGCATGCACGTGTACACATATGTTATATCGTTTTGTGTTGGACTGTGTACAGTTGTGTATTTGTATGTATATCTGTGTATATGTATTTTGTGATAAGTTTCTTGTGTTTCCACACACAAGTTTATTGTAATCTTAAGTTTCTTCAACTCTAAGATTCTAAGCCTCTATGACCTTGGACTTTTACCTCTCGCACTGCTTTTATTTCTTTTCTGAGTCCTCATAGACACAGGACAGCAGGTCAGGCCCCAGAGTTTATCCTGCATGGGGTCCCCCGCCACGGTGACAGTCCCCCCTGTACTAGATGCTCCATCTGTAATCCTGCCGGGAAAGCCTGACCGTTCCCACTGCAGATCTCCATCCCCTCTTTGACCTTCCTTATCATTCCTTTCCTCTCCCAGCTCACTCCCTAGAATGCCACGTGTGCTGCGGGCCTGAGAGCTGCCGGGCTCCTGTCGAATGCTCCCCAACAGACAAGTACTGTCTTATTACCCGGGCAAGTGAGTATTCCCACAGCCCGTCCTTTCCCTGGACCCCCGTTCCCTCTGCCTTCCCCTTCCCCCAGGTGGGACGTGGGCTAGGAAGTCACACCTGGCTAAGCCCCCATGAGGCGAAAGGCTGCCATACGGGGCCATCTCCTCCTCCCACCCAAGGAAGTGTAGAAATTTGCCTTCCTCGTGGGCAACCCACCTGCTCATAATCACCACAGCATTTGGAGAAGGCTTTAAGGTTTATAGAGAGCTTCTAAAATCTTACCCCCTTTTATCCACCCAGCAACCCTCTCAGGTAGACTACTCAGATGAGAAAACTGGAGCTGGGGGTAAGGTTCAGTGATTTCCCCAGGATCACAAGGCTAGGGAGAGGCTGGATTTGCACTCAGACCCTGCATTGTACCCATTGCACCCATCAGGTACATAACTGCTGTGACTTTGCAATGGAGAAATCTCAAGAAAAGAACAAAAGTCCTAGACTTCCTGGCTGTGCTTTATGCTTGGCTAGGGAGAGTTAATGTCTGCTGAATGAGGAACTGATGTGGGCAGAGTCCTATATAATATTAGGAATACCAAAAGTCAAGAAAAGATTTTATAATTGCTGAGGTACTGTCCTTGGGGATTCTCTGGTTTGAGCAGAGATTACTCCCCTTTGCTGGTCCCAGCCTCAAAGGGACAAATAAAAAAAAGTCCTGGGATTCTACAGTAATGGCCAACATTCCCCTAGCCCTTCAAGCTTTGCCATTATAATCCTTTCCTCATTTGAACTTGTAAAGGAACCAGGGCAATCATTATTATCCCCATTTAATTGGTGGTAACTGAGGCTGGGTGAGATACCCACGGCTTCACAGCAAGTAAGTGCCAAGCTTTGCAGACACTCCTGTGTCTTCCTGACCTCCAAAACTTTTCCATTCTACCACATTGTCTTTTCAAAGTCACACAACATATTTTGATATTTGGAAAGATGCGCAGAGAACGCACCCTTTGGAATAAGGAAGTCTTAGGGTCAAATTCTACCTCTGACTCTATGTGATCACAGCCAAGTCACTGCTCTTTGAGCCTCAGTTTCCTCATTTGTAAAAGGGGATAATAATACCTGTGGAGAGATTCACATACAGGGATTACAAGACTCAAATAAGATAAGGTATGTAAAATTCCTTGCTAACTTCAAAGCATTACATAAATAATGTTAGTTATTATTGTTGTTATTGTTGTTGTTATTCTCCTTGATTGCATCACTAACTAACCTAGTAAAAATTAAATATGCCTTGCTAGAAACACAGTGTATGGAAGAAAATCAGGTACAAATAAGGTAACCATCGTCAAAGACTCCCCGGAGGAGGAGTTTTCTCATAGGACTCAATAACCCCAGTGTGGCTGTCTCTGGCCAAATTCTTTCCCTCTTTTCCTAAAAGAGGTGCTGTCCTATATTGAGATGAGACCCAGATTGAGGGGTGGGGACAGAGAGTAAGCAAAGTCTGTAAATTAAAATGGGGCATGAATGACATTTTTATTGATGTTAGCCCTCACTTTATAATCCCCAAGGGTTCATGAAGAGTTTCCTCACAACTCTAGTAAGTAGGTCAGACAGTCAGTCCTTCAATAAACATATATTAAATGTCTACCAGACACTGGTCTAAGCCCTGAAGATACAAAATGAGGCAAAAGACAGCCCTGCTCTTAATGAGCTCATAATCAAGTAGGGTGGATATTAAGCGATGAAATATGTACGAGTGAGCTATATGAGGGGGGATAAAATAATTAAAAGTCTATTTGCTTGAGGGGGCAGCTGCCCTAGGAGGGGGATCAGTGGATAAAGCAATTGTCTCAGAGTCAGAAAGACCTAAGTTCAAATGCACTCTCAGACACTTATGAGTTGTGTGACTCTGGGCAAGTAACTTAATTCTATTTGCCTTGATTTCCTCATCTATAAAATGAGCTGAAGAAGAAAATGGCAAATTCCTTCAGTATCTCTGCCAAGAAAACCCCAAATGGGGCCACAGAGTTAGACATGACTGAAATGATTGAACAACAAATAATTTGCTTGAGGCAAGGGGCATTTACCCTAAGTGTCTGCAGGGGAAATCATAAGCAATTAGATTCCTGTGGATTTTTATCTATTGAGCCTCATCTGGAAAGGGTGCTATTTAAATGGAGAAAAGGTTAAGACCTCCTAGAAGTATCTCACCCCATTTCAAATTTTCTCCCTCCCTTCACTGTCATAGAGCTTGCAATTCTACTATTAGAGATTAATTCCATTGGTTTGAGACTCATTCCCCAACTGAAATGCCAGGCTCCCAGAGAGATCTCACATTAAGCCATTTATAATCTCGTGCATCCTAGAATAAGTAAAATAGCTTGGTGAAGTGGAAATAGTCCTGAAAGTCAGAAGAATAGGATTCTGACTTCCTTCTCTGCACCTCACTTTCCCTATAAGTGAAAAGAAGGGATTAAACTGGATGATCTAAGATCTATTTCTGCCCTGACATTCTAAGTCATATAAATGTACTGAAGCTCTAATATTATAAGATTCTGAATTCCAATGATCCTGGGGAGAAAGGGTATTTGTTGAAATTAGCTCAGGTACTACCTCCTAAAATCCCTTCCCCCACTTTCTCTTTGGGTAGAAATGATCTTTCTCGCCTGGAATACCTCATAGCACTTTTTCCTGGATCCCTCCTTTGTACTTCTCACTTCTCTGTCTGCATCTTCTCTCTCTATCTATAGATTGTAAGCCTCTTGAGGGCAGGAAGTTGCTCTCTATTTGTTTTTTGTATCTCTAGGGGGAAAAAGCAGAGAGACCGGAACTTGGTGCTTATTTAATAAATGTTTGTTGTTTTAAATGGAAAAGGGCCTTTACTCCTAAACTTTCCATTTCCTAATTTTAGCCTGTTTTATAAATCCAGGGCTTCATCTGTTGCTGAAATATTTTATTCTTCTAGCTTTTAAATCAACAATGTCAGGAAGTGGACATCAATAAAGATTGGTGACCTAAACTATCTTGCCAATTTAGGCCTCCAGGTGCTGGGTCCCCTGAAGTGGGTGACTCACCATCTCTGTGTCTTTTATTACTCATGAGAGCTGGGAATAACTCCTGCCCCAGGACTAACCCAGCAAGTGCCATATGAACCCAGAAATGATGGGCAGATAATACATATACATATACACAACCCCTCCCATGCTTGCTTAATGACAGGCCAAAAGAAGCTTCAAAATCCACAAATGATAGATGCCAAGTCCTGGACCTAGAAGGTTGTCATTACCTTGAATTCCTGGGGAGCAAGACTTAATGCAGCAGAATAACAGAGATGTTAGTCTGATAACCCCAAGATGGAAATGAGTGAGGGAATTACACTCTGGGGCTCCCCCAAATTCCAAAAGTCATAGGTTGATAGAGGGATGGAGAACTACATGAAAGGTCACAAAATGTACTAGAAAGAGCCCTGGATGTGAATCCTCCCAGCTCTTTTGACTGGACCCTTTTAAAGTCACTTATTTTTGAAGGATAACCTTTAAAGTCCCTTTTCACTCTCAAGCTTGTGACCTTGTGACCAGTTATTTTAATAACAAGAAAATTACCTCCACTTTACTGTTTTTCTTTTCTGAATGGCTCCATTGATAGTCTGAGCTAATCTTTAGAAACTCATAATCTAGAAAGAGTAAAGGATCTTATGGAATGTTTTCATTCATTCATTCAACAAATATTTATCAAACGGATCCTATGCTTGGAGCTAAGGGAGCTCAGAGCTACATAGTTTAGCTAAGATGCCATCCCTGACCAACAGAGTGGGTTGAAAAGAACAGGGACACTATCCCTCTACAATGAATGGTATTCAATATGGATATAGTACCTCATTTATATCTCAGAAGAATCATCTTTGATTCTCAGAGTAGAAGAGAGAGGGAGGAAACTGAAAGAGAAATCCCAAAGGAAACTTCTCTGAAAGTTGATTTGTAATCACAAAAAATGTAAAATGTCAGTACTGCAAGAAATCTTAGGGGCTATCAATAGAGAAGAAAACTACAGCTTGTAAGTGGGGAAAGGACTTTCCCAAAATCACTCAGTTAATAAAAAAATGTCAGACAGAAAACAGTTAAATGACTTGCCCATGATCTTACAAATAGTATCAAATCGGGGGCAGCTAGGTGGCGCAGTGGATAGAGCAACAAACCTGAATTCAGGAGGACCAGAGTTCAAATCTGGTCTCAGACACTTAATACTTCCTAGCTGTGTGACCCTGGGCAAGTCACTTAATCCCAGCCTCAGGGGAAAAAAAAAAAAAGTATCAAATCAAGGATACAGCCAAAGACTTCCAACTCCAAGACCAGAGCTCTCACCACTACTTTGCTTGTCGATATTATTGGGCATATAACCCAACTCCCTCATTTTACAGAGTGGATAACTGAGAGTGAAAGGTCAGAAACTTGATCTACCTAAAATTTCACAGGATAGTATCATAACAAAGCCTTGAACCCAAGTCTTCTAGATCTAGATGCCATGATCTTTCCTCTGTAGAACTGTAGGAGTACAAAACTTTAGATTGTGGTCTATAAAACTCACCAGGCTTACTGTCCCAGTACACTCAATAGCACCCTGGATTTTAGCTATGTTTGCCCATATCTTCTGATGTCCAGATGGATACTTGAATGGCCTTAGAAATGGACTCTTGAGAATTAGAAATACAATGTTCATAACCTACTATCTTTGACTAGATTCTTGAAAAAAGTCCTTGGAGGCAAGAGGGTCTAAGACCCATTCTTTAAAAATGTATTTGAATCTATTTATTATATATATATTGGAAATGAAATCTTAATCAAATAAAATATTAGCAAAGAGCAACATATTACAAAGCTTATACATTATGACCAAAGTAGACTTATGTAGGGATTACTGTAAAGACTTCTCTACTCACCTCAGTTAATTGTTCCCCTTTACTCTTATTTTCATTGAATTTGTTTATGCAAAAACAATTTAAAATATTGTGTCATCAGAATTGATCATTTTATCTTTTATGATCCTCTTTTTTAAAAAAAATTAAATTCACAAAACACAATAAATTGGCTTTTCAATTGCATTGAAGTAGTTATCAAAAAAAAAAAAATTAAACTCGTAATCCCTAGGTTAAGAATTCCTCCATCTTGAAAGTAGCTATTCACTAACTTTTAAAAGGGCACTCTTTGTCAAAGCCTAAAAGATTATCTTCCTACAGTTTTGTTTTCTGACTAATGAGAAAGGGATGTGCTTGATTTTTAGAGATTGAAAAGGTATCTGCCTTGTAGAATCAAGCCCCCTTACATCTGACTTCACCTCATAGCAAAGAAGAAAAGAAAAGGTGATTGGTCTATTTGCAGATGTAGTCATATTCTTTTTCCCCCTCAATCAGTGATTTCTCTGATAACTACAATTTCTCCAACTCATTGGGAATTTACTAGCTATGTTAACTTTTATTTCTCTAGGTTTGAAATATCAAAGTGATCTCCTAACAAACTAATAATGAGAATAATAATAATTTATAAACCACTTTAAGATTTTCAAAACACTTCCCACATATTATCTCAATTAATCCTCTCACTAACTCTGCGATTATAACTGTTTAACTGATTATAACTGTTATTATTACTATTATTATACAAAATGTATTTGATACTTTAAAGTTTGCAAAGCACTTTACAAATATTATTTACAAATATTAATATGCAATGTATTATTACAAGTTTGATACAACAACCTTCAGAGGTAAGTAGATAATTATCTCCATTTTACAGATGATGAAACTAAGACTAAGAGAGAGATTGAGTTACTATATCACTCCAGGATCACAAAGTGTCTGAGACAGGTTTTGTACCCAAGTTTCCCTAATTCCTTAGTTATAGGATTAAGAATTGGGAGAGGTCTTGGAACTCAACTAGTTGAAATTTCTCAACAGAAAGCCAAAGTGACTTCTCTCGGGTTGTAGAGGCAAATAAGAGATTCAAACACAGATCTTTGGTGTTTCAATGTTCTTTCCTATAATATCAACACATTAGACTGATTTGGCCTTTCTCCCTTCCCTGCCACACTCTACACTGACTTGCAAATAGATGTATGTACAAATTAAAATGACCATATAATAAAACACAAATTCCTTGAACTCAAACACTTCTGCACCTTTGTGTATGCCCATCACCTACCAGAATACCTAACACATAGTAAGCACTTAAAAATATTTGTTGGATTTTACAGGATTAAGTTGTTTCTCACTGGATTCCTATTCCTGCAATGGAAATCTCCTTATACTTAATAAATCCCAAGCTTGGCCAATAGCTTCCTTATTTCAAGACTCATTTGATTCCACATATTTATAATTCTAACCAATTCTAACTCCTTTCTAATGAGTATCAGCTTCTATTGCAAGAGAATAATATTTAGGTTTAGTGTAAGAAAACATTTCCTAAATAAAGGAGCTGTCCATGTTGTGCTGGGAACAACTCAAACTGGCCAAATCTTATCTTTTCAGTGTGAACATTTACACTGTGGAAATTGGAAAGTGCCACAAATCAAGGCTTGCTTTATTGTTTATTGATTGTCTAGATATAAGAAAGGGACGGCAAAAATTTCTAATGCAAATTTAACTTAAAAGTATGTCCTGCGAACATTCCCTCACTCCCACCCCCAGAGAGCCAGTTGATAAACATTTGCCAGGAAACCCACTCTCGGAGCTAATGAAATGGCATAAGTTATCCAAGAAATCATGAATCCTTACCATGGTAAGTCTCCCAAGTGGTAGCTGATAACCACTTTTTGCAAAGAATCCTGAGTTGAACTGAATGACTATAGAAGACACTTCCATTCTAAGAAGCTCTACTGTTGTAATGATTTGGAGAAACAGAATAAAGGAACATCAGTCAGATGGAGCTAATCAAGGAAACCTCTAGAGTCAATAAATTCAATTTAAGAAATGTGTATAGGGCCATGGATAGGTTTAAAAGTCTTGGTGGAGAGTGCTGGGACAATGGTAAATATCAGTTTTTTAAACAGCAGACTCTAGAGTGTTTTGTCCTACCTCACCTGTCTCTTTTCTTTCTTCTCTCCCAATTCCAGTCAACTCAATCAACCCCAACCATATCCTGGTGATGAAGTCCTGTGCCCCGACGTGCCCGAACAGCACCATTTCAACCGATGGACACGCCATCTCTGTTGCCTGCTGCCAGGCAAATAGATGCAATGGGAAGGCAGAGACAGATGCTTCCACTAGCCTAGTCATCAGCCAAGGGGTTCTGTGGGTGGGTGTCTCTGCCAGCCTCCTGTGGGCGCTCCTCCACGCTGGCTGGTGAAGAGATTTTTCTTGTCCCTACCCCTTCCACTGTCCCTAAAGTTTTCTGTTCCCAAGATCTCTTCACTCAGGACAGGATTTCCAATACCAAAGGGCAGATTTCCTCCCAGGAAAAAAGACCCACAGGATAGGATCTTGTTCCTTCTTCCAGTTCCTTCAGGGAATACAGAAGGGAGAACTCTGTCCTGTAGTCTCATTCCTTAGGTATGAACCTGGCCAATTCCCAGTATTACTATTTCTCTTTCTCCTTTTCTCTTCCCTTTCTTATTTGGGATGCTGATCTTTTCCCTTGCTGTTTTTCTGTCCCCTGAGGATAGGGAAAATTGTTTTTTTGTTTTTTTGTTTTTTGTTTTCTGTTAGGGGTGGTGAAGCCATAATTGGGAGGGGAAGGGAAGAGGTCATGGGGGAACTGTGAAATTTTAATGTTTTAATTAAACAATCACTTCCTTCTTTCTTCTTTTCTACTCTGTCTTACTCAACACTGAGTCCCTTTCCCCTGTTTAATCCTTGGGAAGCTCAATATAACCCCCTCAATGCCAGTCAGGGTGGATGGCCCTATTAAAGAAAGCTTCACTAAAAGAAGCAGCTTTTAATCCCTCTTTACATGGATCATCCCATCATCATATAATCATGTGATTTAGAGATGGGGTGGGGAATGGAGAAGAGTATATGATTTCCTCAAACCTATCCTATAAGCAATAATGGGGGGAGGGAGAGTAGAATTATCTCAGGCATTGGTTTTCCCTAAGTGGAAATTGGAGGGATAGAAACTGAGGAGCTCTGATTAGAGCGAAGAGTGCTCCATTGTCTCAATCAGAGAGCCCACCCTGACATATGATATACCTACTTCCCTCACAGGGATCTGTGAGAAGAAAAATAATAAAAATTATTAACATGCCCTTTGTGTCCTTTTTGAATCAAAGAATATAGGGCAGAGAGTTCTGGATTTAGTCTTAGCCTGTGATGAGGATTAAAATGGTCTATGGTCTCAATGTAGGGCTACAGTTAGGAAGGGTTAAGTTTATGACCAAAGAGTGGATTCAGAGTAAGATATATATATGTAACTTCTTAAGGCCTCCCCCATTACCTTGTGCTTGCATCCTAACCCCAATATCAGCATCTGTAGTCCATGCTTTAGATCTGGGCCCCTGAATTCCCCCTATCATCGAATATTCATTGTTGAAGAGAAATTAAAAGTCATCTAATATCCTCTACCCTCAATTTATTGCCATTTTTAGATTAACAATCTGGGACCCAAAATGAGAAGAAATGTGTCCAAGTCCAAGTCACAGAATGAGTCAAACTGAAAAAAAGACCTGAGCTTTAGATTCCTAATTTCTACTTCCAACCCATGAACACAAATTTGAGCTATTAATCAGGGCATCAAGTTTGGTTGGCTACCAACCTAGTGTCTGGAAATCTGGGATGCTGATGATGGAACTACTCCCTCTCTAACTTGGAGGCATTGATACAATGCTAGCTGAAAATCTGAGTTTTGGAATGATGGAATTCTAAAGACCTTATTCTGGAATGGAATGCTCTGAACCTTTTGCACTTACCAGGTTAGAAGTTCCAGCTACTCTTCATTGCTCACTGAGTTCCCCTAATAGCACCAAGATAAAGAAAGAATAGTTAAAGCTAATAAATCTCTTTGAATGTCACACAGCTAATTAAGAGGCCTCCTTTCCCATACATAATTAGCAACCTGAACTAGTTACAGAATATCTGCCTCTCCAAGGCACATCCCTTACACATCTTCATGGTTCTCTTCTTGGTCTTCCAACTCTCTTCCATGTAGACATGCCATCTGAGACATTCTAAGCATGCATCAGATCCTTATTATGAAAAATGCCTTTTTCAAAAGGAACAAGTTAGGAATATTGTATATTAAGAAAATATAAGAAAATTCAAAAACTGAAATGTGAAAGTATGATGAAAAATGTTAAGGTAAGGATCAATTGGGCCAAGTACCAGGGTGACATTATCATCAGAACGAACACTGGGACTAATATGATATTGTCATCAGATCAAATTACAGATCACCTGTACAAAAAAAAAAGTAAATTGATAAAGAATTTAGGAAACATATCAAAAGTATGATAGAGGAGCAGGATTCACTATTGATATGGAATTTCAATTATTCAAATATCTGCTAGAGCTCTTTCTTTCTCTTTCTCTTTCTCTGTCTCCCTCACTCTCTCCCTTCCAATCTCTCTCTCCTTCTCCCTCTCCCTCCCCCTCTATCAAAAAAAAAAAGTCTTCTTGATAAAGAACCTTCTCTCTTTCTACAAAAAGTGAAGGAACCAGAGGAATTGCTATTCTGGATCTGATTTTCTAAAGGAACTTTAGAAAGCAGTAATCATATCATCTTAGAATTTGTGATGTAGGAAAGGAAAGCTGGTCACATTCTAGCATATATCCTAGATTTTAGGACAGCAGAATTCAAAGAGCTCAGAGAAAGAATTAGCACAATTCCAGGATCTAAAACTCTTTAGAAGCCTTTGATAAAAGTCTGAACACAAAAGAGAAACAATTACAATGGTGATGACAAGGGGGTAGTTGTCTAAAGACTTATGTAGATAGAAGGGAGCTCCTCAACCAACTTTTAAAAAATATGTGTAGCAGATAAATCAGGGGCAAGTGACAAGAAGGATACAAGAGCATGATACAGTTGCGAGCAGTTTCAGAGGGATAAAATTTCAGAACAAAAAGCGTAGTTCTTAAAGTTATGTTGGGGGGAAGGAGGAAAGAAAACCAATGAACTGCTGAAACTTCTACTGAAGGGCATGAGGTAGTTCTAATCAAGGACAGAGAGAGGACAAAATTACTCAACTGTTATTTAGCTTCTTTTTTCTCCACCAGGGAAGATAATATCCAGTTACAACAAAGAAAACAAAAATGGCTAATAAGGAGTTATGTCTAGCACAAGTAGGGAGATAGGAAAAGGGATTAAATTGCTCTGGATGAATTCAAATCCCAAAATCGTGGTGAATTGTATCTTAAGAAACTGAAGAAATTATTGGTTATGATTGTGATGTCAATGACAGTCAATTTTGAAAGGCCATGGCAAACAGGAGAGGTACTTCAAGAATAGAAAAAAAGTAATGTTCCAACTTTCAAAAAGAAAGAAAGAAAGAAAGAAAGAAAGAAAAGAAAGAAAGAAATAAAGAAAGAAAGAAAGAAAGAAGAAGGAAGGAAGGAAGGAAGGAAGGAAGGAAGGAAGGAAGGAAGGAAAGGAAGGAAGGAAGGAAGGAAGGAAGGAAGGAAGGAAGGAAGGAAGGAAGGAAGGAAGGAAGGAGGAAGGAAGAAGGAAGGAAGGAAGGAAGAAAGAAAGAAAGAAAGAAAGAAAGAAAGAAAGAAAAGAAAGAAAGAAAGAAAGAAAGAAAGAAAGAAAGAAAGAAAGAAAGAAAGAAAGAAAGAAAGAAGGAAGGAAGGAAGGAAGGAAGGAAGGAAGGAAGGAAGGAAGGAAGGAAGGAAGGAAGGAAGGAAGGAAGGAAGGAAGGAAGGAAGGAAGGAAGGAAAGGAAGGAAGGAAAGAAAGAAAGAAAGAAAGAAAGAAAGAAAGAAAGAAAGAAAGAAAGAAAGAAAGAAAGAAAGAAAGAAAGAAAGAAAGAAAGAAAGAAAGAAAGAAAGAAAGAAAGAAAGAAAGAAAGAAAGAAAGAAAGAAAGAAAGAAAGAAAGAAAGAAAGAAAGAAAGAAAGAAAGAAAGAAAGAAAGAAAGAAAGAAAGAAAGAAAGAAGGACTATTCAAATAACAGACCATTGAACTTTATTTCAATTTCTGGGGGAAAAAATATCATTAAAGGAATGGTCAGTAAATATCTGTAAGAAAATGGATAGTCACAAAAAGTGACCAGAATAATCCCAGAGTAATTAATTGAGCAGATCAAGGAAATACAATAGATATAATTTTACTGAGATTGCTATTTAGCCACTGAGCAGGGGTTTACCCTCTCTCCCTGGAAAAAAAAAAAAAAGGAGGCAGAGCTGATCCTTCTAGACAATAATTATCTCCAACAAAAGAGTCAGGTTTGAATATAACCTTCCTTTTGATCACTATCCTGAACTCATACTTTTTTTTTTCATGGATGGCTAAATGTTTTCCCTGGCTTCCTGTATTTGAGGCAGTATGGCAACATAAATAATTAGAGAATTCACAGAGGGCTTTTAGCCCAGGGGCAATGGTCTTCAGTACACATAAATATCTTCTGCTTTTTGGAGGAATGTAAGACTATAAGTTATCAGTGTAAATTATCATAGCTAAGCAAGCCTCAAGTTTGAGAAATCCCAACAAAGGTCCAAAGAAGAGGATCTCCAAACTGTTTGAATTCTTGCATTCAATTCAATTTTACTGACTCTCCTTATTATCCTTTTGGCATGAAATGAAAAACAGACATGATTAGGGAGCAATTAAGAATCATTTTATCTTTAGGGAAAACTAGCTTTAAAGTACAATTGCAAACATCAAATAAACAGCATAAAAGGAATGTAGAATTTAAATATGCATTTTTAAGAAGGCTATAAAGAAGAAAAGGAGGTACTTCATTAATCTCTTGGCTTTTTGAGTTGGGGGAAATGGACTAATGATTGGACATAAGCTACATTTTATATGGATGAGGATACTAACCTCCTGATAAAGTTTGAAATCACTTATAATCATTTTCTTTCTACCATTGTCATTGGACCATTTGTACATCTGTCTATTTTTCTCTCTCTTCCTCTATTATAGGATGATTCATAAATCCCTTGATCTGATGGAAAATTTTACCCTTTTCACAATGGCTTTAGAAAGGTCACTTTCAATCTCTGAGTCTAAAATCGGGATCTAAAATTAAAGACAACAGTAAGGGGGAACAAATGGGTCCTTTGCCTCCTAAGGCATAATACCACACTTTCACCTAGGATCTCAAAGTTTCTACAATAATTTGTTGTGACTTCCAGGATTGACTCACATCACAGAACTTCACAAGAGGAAGAAGTTATAAACTTTAACTTGCCCTTTTTTTGGATGTTACAAGCTCTATGAGAATCCTCCTTTGTTACTTCACTGTGGTTCCCAGGTGTCCCTGCATTCTCACAAATAACGTCAGTAGAATATAAGCTCTGGCACAATCTACCAAGTTGTAAAGGCTTTAAATATGGGTCTGGTGATGAACTGGTACACATACCTGTTAGAGGATTAGCCTAGTTAAATCCAAACAGCATCATAGTGAGCCCATGGAATAATTAATTTTCCCCACAGTAATTTTTGACAATTATCTGTTAAGTTATAGAGCAAATGATATATGGAATATGAACTCAGGAAGAGATATTCTTATATTTTGTAGGGAAAACATGTCTACAAAATTATGAATTCTTTAAAAAATGAAATGTGAGATGAAGAAATAATCCCTGAAAAGTGGGACTTTATAGGAAGGAATAAAAGAGGAAGGGAGAGAAGTTGAGGCTTCTCTAATTTATAATTACTCAAATTCAATAATAATTTATTAAGGGTTTACTATATGCCAGGCACTAGACTAGATGCTAGTGATACAAAATTGAAAACAAAATAGTCCCTATTCTCAAGAATCTTATATTCTCTTCAAAATGGGTAAGGAGATACAGCAGAAATAAATTTGAGAAAGGACAAGATAATTTAAAGAGATAAAAAATAATAGCAACTGGGAATGGAGGTGCAGAGATCAGGCTTCTCAGAAGAACTTCCCAAGCTGAACTTTGAAGGAAGAAATGGGTTTTATAAGGATATGCTCATTACACTAAGTAGTTCTTGGATTGGAATCAGGAAGACTGATCTTCCTGAATTTAAATCTGACCTCAGATACTTACTGGTTATGTTATCCTGAGCTGCTCTATCTGCCTACAATGATGGAGAAAGAATGAACTTGGAGGATGAATATCTGAGTTCAAATCTTCTAGTTTTGAAATGAATTGGCTGTGGGGCCCTATATTGATCATCTTCCCTCTCTGAGGCCAGTTTTCTCCTCCATCAAATAGTGGTGATCGCCTTTGCACTATCTTACAGAACTATTGGGAGGAGAGTGCATCATTACATGAATATCCCTAAGGGATCAATGCCATATGGATAACAATATGACAGAGAGATTTACCCAGACCAGGTAACAGTGGAATAGGAAAGCAGAAAAGTCTCCTCAATTCTTAACAAAATAAACAGCTTATTTTGTTATCAATTCCAAATCTAAAGGAACAATTTTTTAAAGAAATAGTGAATTTATATATATATATATATATATATATATAGTTACCTTCTTCAAGGTAGCTATATCATTCTAGGTCCCAGGCACTTCAAAGATTGCTTTTTTTTTTTTTCAAAATTGGAATAGGGTAGAGTATTCCTCTCTCTCTCTTTTTCTTTTTTTAAAGTGCCATAATTTTCCCAAATTTTTGAGCTGAGGAAACTGAGGATGAGCAGAGGGAAGGAAAAAAGCATTTAAGTGCCTACTATGTGCCAGGTGCTGGGCTGAGTGCTTTATATATATAGTTACCTTCTTCAAGGTAGCTATATCATTCTTGGTCCCAGGCATGGATTTCATTAGGAACCTAAATTCTTAGAAATTAGACACCATGGCTTTCAATGCTTCCCCTGGCTCTCAAAAATTCTCATACTTGGAACAGTGCTCTTAATATATCAGATGCTTATTAAACAGTGTTTATTGAATTGAATTGAGTTCTCAAAATCATCAACTAATTAAGAATATAAAGTAAGGTAGAAAGAGTTTTGGACTTGGAAACAAGAAGCCTGGAATCTAATATGGCCACCAGCTCACTATTATGTGACCTTGGGCAAGGAATGACCTTTTTTGCAGCTAAGTTTCTTTCTCTGTAAAATTAAAAAGTTGGATTCATTTCTAAAGTCCTTTTCACATCTAATATTATATGTTCTAAGCTCCCCCTAACTCTGACATTCTGTGCTCTAAAGTCTCTTTGATCTCTTCCTGTCCTATGTTCTAAGTCCTTTCCAATTCGGATATTCTGTGTTCTAAAGTCTCTCTCAACTCTGACAGTTCATATTCTAAGATGTCTTTTTTTTATCTCTTAACATTCCATGTTCTAAGGCCCCTTCCATCTCTCACATTCCATGTTCTAAGGTCTTTTTTTACTGTTCTATGTCCAAAGTCCCTTCCAGTTCTTACATTTCTATTCTAAGGCCCATTCTCTATTAACATTCCATGTTCTATGGCCTTTCCAGCTCTGAATTCTCTGTTTAGGTTGCAAGATGGAGCTGAAAGTTGGGAATGCTAACTCATTCAAATCTGAGACTATAATTCAATCAAAACATAGCTGCTTGAACACTTCAAAGATTGCTTTTTTTTTTTTCAAAATTGGAACAGGGTAGAGTATTCCTCTCTCTCTTTTTCTTTTTTTAAAGTGCCATAATTTTCCACAAATTTTTGAGCTGAGGAAACTGAGGATGAGCAGGAGGGAAGGAAAAAAGCATTTAAGTGGCCTACTATGTGCCAGGTGCTTGGGCTGAGTGCTTTACAAGTATGATCTCATTGGATTTTCACAACTTTTTTTGTTGTTGCTATTTTCCCCCCCATTTTATAGCTGGGGAAATTGAGGCTGGGAAAGATTAAGGCTTGTTCGAGGTCACAGGGGCTAATAAATATCTGATACAGCCATTATTTTACCAGTGTGTGGTGCATGTACATAGTAGTTATCTGTATCGTGTCTGTACACATGTGTGTGGTGCTGCACCTGTTTCTTTGTTGTGTTGAATGTATGTGAGTGCATGTATGTACATGTGTGTGTAATGAGCGCAGTTAAAACTCCTTCCATTTATTTAATACAGAAGGGATGCCTTTGGGTCACCTTGTCCATGGAACACCTTCTGTGCACCCCCTTGTGGCAACGTGGGGACACTAAGTTGTCTGAGACTTACAAACTCCCCAAATGGCAGAGATGGAGAACACTGGGGGCAGATGCTGCTCTCTGCTGGCCAGCGAGGGAACACAACCTGTAAAAAGCAGTCATTCTGTCCAGCGCCCGTTTCACAGAGGGAGGACAGAGACTGCCCAGCTTCCAGGAGCAGGGCCTGGATGCTCTGAGGATCCAGAGTCTGGGTCTTCTGCTGCCGGTTGCCATAGCACCTGCTCAGTTCCCTTGCCCCTCTGGTCCATGCTGCCAGATTAAAGTTCTTTGACAATGCTGGATACCCCTAGCTCAGAATCCTGGCACCCGGGGGGCAGATGGCAGTGGGGGGGTCTCTCCTTGGGGGCTACCTGGCAGCCATCACCTGTGTTCCTGGTTCTTTTCCTCCATGTTGGCCTTTTATTTAGTAAAGTTCTTTGGGTCCCTATCACCTTCAGGAATTTTTCAGTCATTTTTCAGTTGTGTCCAACACTTTTTAACCCCATTTTAGGTTTTCTTATCAAAGATAAATGGAGTGATTTGCCATTTCCTCCTCCAGTTCATTTAACAAAAGAAGAAACTGAGGCAATCAGAGTTAAGTGCCCTTACCCATGGCCATGCCCCATATTAAGCACCTGAGGTTGGATTTGAATTCATGAGACTGAATCTTCTTGCTTCTAAGTATATTGCTCTAACCATTGTACCATCAAGCTTCCCCAAATAGAAAATCCTCTTTCTGTATTTTAAAGTCTTTCACCACCTGATCCCTTCCCACCTACCAGACTTTTATACTATTTCCTCTTTAAATCTGCAATCCGGAGACACTGACCTACCCTATAGCAATTTTCTAATCACTTTCTGGTCTCAATGCTTAGAATGTCAACCTTCACCTCCACAATTGGCTTCTGACAAACTCCCATTTAAACATATTTCCCCTATCTTCTTGTATTTGTGAAACCGAGTCTCCCAAGTGTAACACTTCATAAATATCCCCATTAAATTTCATCTTCCTAGATTCAATCCAATAGTCTATCCAGTCAAGACTGAGAGGGGGCGAGGTGTCTTGGCTCTGTCATTAAATATATTAATTATGCTCCCTGCTTTATACTATTTGTAGGTTTTATAAGAGAGTTCCATCTTTATCCAAGTTGTTGTTATTAATATTAAACAGTAGAGGGCACAGGAGAAATTCCCAAGAGCTCTTTGTTAGAGTCCATTATGTACCAAAAATTAGTCATTGTTCTTTAAGTCCCATCATCCAAACAATTCTGAGTCCATCTAATTATGTCACCATCAACAAAACCTTTTTTTTTTTTTTCACTTCCCAGTCTATAATGTAGGGTAGAGCTATAAAGCTTATTATATATATATATAATGGCCCTTATAACAAGGGCCATCTTTGTTTCAGGCCTCAATAGAGACTAATGTTTGGGTATGGGACTCTGAGATAAAAATTATGCAGAGCTAAAAACTTAGCTAACACTAGGGCTTAAAAACAGTTTAGGTAATTTAGTGGGCTTGACAGTCAGCCTTGTCTGGACAAATTCTATTAAAGACATCTCTTTTTGTCTTTATACCAGTTCTGTGGACTACTTTTAAATATTTTCTTCTTTGCCTTTCAAGACATTCTACTCTCCAAAACATCCTTCTGTTTCTCAAAAAGATCCTTCATTAGTTTTTTTTTTCCTTTTCTCCTAGTATCAATTTAGGCTCTGCTTTTAAAATGCTCTCAATCTCTGTCTTTTTGTTTCTCTCTCAATCTCTTTATCTCTTTCTCTGTATTATATATGTCTCTTTTTATCTATCTCTCTTTGTTTCTCTTTCTCTCTGTCTCTCTCTCGCCTCTTCATCTGTTTATCTATCTTGTATATGAGTGCTCACACTTTCTGTTCTGACAATATCATTCATCCCAATGATTTAATTTACTACCCTTGTGCAAATGACTTCAACATCTATATCTCCATAGTATTGAATGGACCCCAAACAAGTCAAAGAAAAATCATCTGAAAACTCTGGGGAATTTCCACTCCACATTAGAAAAACTGTATATGGAAGCTGATTTAAGTGTATTCCATTTGGCTTTATAAGGCAGAATTATAACCAGGATAGTGGCAGCAAGAAACTAGGAAGAGAGAATAGATAAGATAGAAGTTGACTGGAGGAGAGCAAAATGAAAGAGTCAAAAAAGACTCTCAAAAATTCTAATTTGAGGATTAGAAAGATGGTGATAAATATCAATAGAAATAGAAAAGTTCAATTAAAAAGGTCAAGTTTTATGGGAAAGATAATGCTTTCTATTTTGAACTTGCTGTCATGTAAATAAAATATTTTTCTTCTTTATAGCTAGGGAATAAGCCAGTGATTTTATTGATATAAGAAGTTTCTATCTAAGAAAACTTTCTAACAATGGAGGTCCAAGTTCATAACTCCAAGTTCATAAGCTATTTAGGCTACCAGATCACCATACTGATTAATAAGGAAATTGCAGCCAACTACAATATCTGACAGTTTTTTGCCTTGACCAATGCAAGAATTTGTTTCACTTGATTATATATTTTTGTTACAATACATATTTGTTTTTCTTTTTCTTTCTCCCCTTATAGGGAGAAGTGAGGTTGGAAAGGATAGGAGATGGACTTTGTTCAGTGGGGGGGAAATTATTCTTGTGCTTGTGAAGTTTGCTTTTCTGACTCTGAATAGAGTTCATGAGGGTTGAAGGGTGGGAGAAGAAATCAGATTTTCTCAAACACTTAGCAGTGAATACCCTCAAAATAGTGAATTTGTTATGAGCCAGTGGCTACAAGACAGCAAGACACAAAATATTAATGATATTTACTGAAGGATCTTCTTTTTACAGCCAGTTGAAGTCCTAAGGGAACTGGAAGGAAGTGCTGTGGTTTTTCTAGTCTATATTTCAAATGGAGTTCAGACAGCTATACAATATAAAGCCCAAAATGGTTTTTGGTAATGGCAGTATCAAAAAAGCCTCCCCTGCTCGTCTTTTTCATCCCCATCAATCACACAATGTTCCCTCAATTTGCCTATTCCCAGAAATTCTGAGACAGAGATTGACTAAATGGGATGGTAATGGCAGGATTAGAACAGTCATTTGTCCTTCCTTTGCTCAAGGCTTCCTAATTAGAGGATGTGGAAATTTTATTTACAATTCCAAGAACTAGGATGCTACAAAAGACTTGCACTTTGGCTTATGAAGTCTGAATTTTTTAAAACAAGCAAAGATATTTTTAAGAGTAGTATTTGGGGAGAGATGGAGGTAGTCTGGACCTGTGATTTTATCATATCAGGAGGGAAGGCATTTTCTCCAACAGAACAGAACAGCGATCTTTCTAAGCTTTAAGCTTTCTAAGGCTTTAAAGGCATTGAAACTCAACTTAAGGGATTTAAAGCAAAAATACCAGTAATCAAAAAATTTAATAGATATACAATAGATAACAAGATATACAAGAAAATAAACAATCTGTAATGACTCAAGTAATCTAATTTATACCAAAAATTATGTGGCCACGGATAAATGAATAATCTCAATATCTGCTGTTCATCAAGAAAATAATGGTTCCTTTAATCAAATAGTTTATAGTTTGCCCTTGGGATTTTGCATGTGACTTTTTTGAAGACAACCCAATCAATTCACAGATAGCCACAAAAGCAGCCTAGCACTTCCAATTACCAACAATACATATATTTCTTAAATGAAAAACCCTTTTACATAAACATGAAGAAAGAGATCATGGAAACTACAAACCAGAAATGGAATGAATTGGAACAATCATATTATGTCTAGCCTTAACATAGAACCCAAGTCTGAGATTCTTTATCCAAAATACATTCTATAACATTCTAACCTCTTCAGATCTTCTTTGAATTTTGAACATTCCAGGAGATTTTAGACTGTTTTGATTTTCTTTTTGAATGTTAGTTTTATGTTATTTATAAAATTGATAAGTAGACTATATCTTGCTTTATCTAAGCCAGTGATAAAAAATGTCTGGAAGAATGTTTTACTTAAGAGTACTCCACCAGAACCCTCCCATTCAGCTATTTTCAAATCCATATAACTGTATTACTTTTGTCTCCTTTTCACCATGAAAGTCTGTCAAATGCTTTACAAAAATCTAGATAAATCATATCTCACAGAGTGATATCTCCATATCACTGAAATAATCTAAGCCATCAGAGCTTCCTCTCTAGAAATTTCCTATCAGGTTGTTCTCCTTTAAATTACCAACCAATTTCCACAGGTGACAGCTTTTCTAATAATCTTTTCTGGCAGGAAATGAATTTACTGAAGATGTCTGGCAAACTATTGTTTGACCTTCTGTTGCTGTTCAGTCAAGTTGGAAGCTATAAGTAAAAGGACAAACCAATGTACTTTGCACTGGTACAATCTTATAGCATATAAATGGTAATAAATGGCATGACCATTGACTTCCATGAACAGTACCTCTGTCCATGACATCCAGAAACCATCCTGAAGATGTTTTTCCTTAGGGATCTGATCTGGCAGCCAAAGACCAAAAATCTCCTCCTGAGCTGAAAGGCAAGAATCTAGTCAAAAAAGGAAAATGAGGTTTAGCCATACCTCCCTGGTCCTGAAGTTATATTGGACTCTATTAATAATTCATCATATTAAATTTGGCCCCTTGTACTAGCCTGTGGAGATTTTTTTTTTTTAAGATTCCTGTTCTATCATCCAACCTAACCCTGGAATTGTCCTCAATTTTGATAAGCATACCCTTTAGGTTTTCATCCAAGTCTTTAATTAAGAAAGAAGAAAAAGAAAGAAAGAAAGAAGAAAGAAAGAAAGAAAGAAAGAAAGAAAGAAAGAAAGAAAGAAAGAAGAAAGAAAAAGAAAGAAAGAAAGAAGAAAGAAAGAAAGAAAAGAAAGAAAGAAAGAAAGAAAGAAAGAAGAAGAAAGAAAGAAAGAAAGAAAGAAAGAAAGAAAGAAAGGAAGGAAGGAAGGAAGGAAGGAAGGAAGGAAGAAAGAAGAAAGAAAAAAAAAGAAAGAAAGAAAGAAAGAAAGAAGAAAGAAAGAAAGAAAGAAAGAAAGAAAGAAAGAAAGAAAGAAAGAAAGAAAGAAAGAAAGAAAGAAAGAAAGAAAGAAAGAAAGAAAGAAAGAAAGAAAGAAAGAAAGAAAGAAAGAAAGAAAGAAGAAAGAAAGAAAGAAAGAAAGAAAGAAAGAAAGAACCAGCACAGGACCAAGGACAGATCCCTGGGCTACTCTGCTAGATACCTCCCTCTCTAGGGTGATTTCAGTTGATTAATCACTATCAGCATGGCTAAGATTTATATAGCACTTATTTACTACATATCAGGCACTATGCTAAGCACTTTACAAATTTTATGTCGTTCGATCCTCACAAAAATCCTGGAAGGTAAATTCTATTGTTGTTCCTGTTTCACGGATGAAGAAACTTAATCAAGCAGATGCTGAGAGACTTACCCAGTGGAGTCACACATCTAGTATCTGGGTCCAGGCTTCTAACTAGTTCCGAATCTTCCCAAATGTATCTAATCCCTCTGTCTTCATCTCACTCACCACGAAAGCACAAGAGGCTTTGTCAAATCCTTTTGAAGAGATCCACCTTTATGGCATTCCCCTAATTCACATTTCTTTCAATCCTATAGACAAAGGAAATGAGGGTAGCAGAGTCTAGTCTCGATTAAATCATATTAATCTGTACTTCCTTTCTGAACGTCCACAAACCATCCTTTTAATAAGATATTTTTAGGAGATTATTAAGAAATCAGAGCTACCTCTGCAGTCTATACTTTAAGGACTGTTCCCTCTTTTCCTTTTTGAAAATCTGGATCATGACAGTTAATGTAGGATGTGAAAAAGATCATTAGAGTAGATCAGGTTCAGGGTTTTAGGAGTTCATATTAGAAAGAAATCCAATGAGAACCATCAAGAAAGGAAAAATGTGGACAAGATTTCAAAGGACTAACTGGGTGGAGTGGGGGGGGGCAGGAGTGAGTCGATTTCAGATGTAAAAGAAAGTGTAGCAATCAGAGATTCAGATGCATAGTGTATATCTGAAGACTAAATTAAAGGAAGACTAAATTGGAAAGGTGAGAGGAGAGGAGACAGATTCCAGGTTGGGAAGGGCCTTAGTTCAGGAAAAGAAATATGTCCAGTAAATACATTTTTATATATATTGAAATGAGAATGATCTGGTAAAATGAATCTGGAAGCAGGGATTTGACAAGGGAAAGACTAGAAGGGAGGACATTTAGGAAATCATCACAATAATCCATCTAAGAGATAATAAGCGACAAAGGACTGACATTTGAATAGAAAGGAGGGGCTGGCATAACAGATATTATAAATAAAAACTCACATTTTAGTAGATCACTAGGGTTTACAAAGTGCTTTTCTCACAATAATCCTATCAGTTAGATACAGGGATTTCTGGATGTGTGGATCTGTGTGACTGAAGATAATTCTGTATCG
The DNA here is from genome assembly GCF_048593235.1 of Sminthopsis crassicaudata. Classification (NCBI taxonomy): domain Eukaryota; kingdom Metazoa; phylum Chordata; class Mammalia; order Dasyuromorphia; family Dasyuridae; genus Sminthopsis; species Sminthopsis crassicaudata. The sequence goes on from NC_133617.1 coordinate 80,116,222, forward strand.
GGGACTGTCAGTACATTCATAGATGTTTTCTTCTAGGTTTCTGTAACTGTCTCACTCTCAGCCACAGTCTTAGGGACAAACTGATCAGAGACAAAGGTGTGGCATTCTAGGATCGTTCTGGAGGGGTGAAGGGAAGTTCTGGAGGGAAAACTGGGGGGGGGATGGCACAGAGCTGGGAGTGTGGTAGGGGGTCGGACCGGCTTGGGATTGGGGACAGGGGACAGCTTCTTGGCTGGGGTCAGAATGTAGAAGTTCTTGAACAAAAGTAGGGATGGTGATGGCGCAGTGAAGAATTTGCCGCAGAGATTATGTAATAGGGAAACAGGTTGGGAGGGGTGAGGAGAACTCTGCAGGGAGGTGGGTGAGGTAGATTTTGCAGAGGTTTTGAAGAAGGTGGGGAGACTGCGGACATGGATGGGGGAATGGGGGGAGGGAATACTGCAGTCTGCATCTGAAGGAGGGAGGAGGAGGTCTGGGGCGGAGCCCACAAAGGACTGCAGAGGCCGGGGCCCGGCCTGGGGTGACACTCTGACATCTGGGTCTCCCATGGATTAAAAGTTAAATTTGGGGAAGGGGTGATGATGGGGCTGGGTGGGTGGGTATGGGGAGAGGGGTCCTGGCAATATTCTGAGTAAGGACCCGAATTTGGGGTAGGATTCTAGGCCAGGAGCCAAAATTCTGCAGTGGAGGTGGGGTTGGAGCAAAGGAGGGGGCTCTGCGGTAAGGGAGCGAGGGGCGGAGCCAGAGGGGGGTCTGGAGAGGGGGCGGAGCCCAAGCGTGTCTATAAGGCAGCGGTGCACCCCTCTCGGCTCACTTGCGCCGCAGCCGCCGCTGCGGGCTGCAGCTGCGGACTTGGACCTCGATGGACCCCGACGGACCTGGACAGACTTGGAAGGACCCGGATGGAGCCGGATGGACCTGGACGTGAGTGATTTGCGGAAAGCGAGAGGCTGGAAAGAGTCTCTCGTGTGCCCTACCAGTTAGTATAGACGGATTTTTAAGGGGCTCTTCAGGGAAAAGGAGCGAAGGCAAATAAAGGCAGTCCTGGGCTCCTTTACCTTCTAAGATAGACTGGAAGTTTCTACAGAAACTCCTTATTTTCCCTCCCGGTCTTGTCTTTCTTATGCAGTCCTTCCCCGACCTCCCTTTTCCCGGGATTTCATCCTTCTCTACCTAGTTTTCTCCCCTTCTCCCCTCTCCAGCATCTTCCTTTCCTCTCCGATCTTTCCCCTCAATCTCTGCACCCTGACGGGCTCGTCCCACTCCCCAAAATGTTCCCCGTCTCCTGTTCTATGCCCGGCACTCACTTTCTCCGCTCTCTGGGCTGCGCGATATTCCGCACTGTTATGCTAGTTATTATTCTTAAAATGCTGACAATTTGTAAAACGCTTCGAGGTCTGAAAGCGCTTTTCATGTATTTGCTCACTTAGACCCCATAGCAGCCTTGGGAGGGAGTTAATATAATTATCCCCGTTTTTACAGGTGAGGAAATGTATGCCGCCCCCCTCCCGCGCTTTTTTAGAGCCCCTTTTTCATTTGGGGGCGGGGGACTGCGGCAGAGGGTGGGGCGCGGGGGGGCGGGGTTTTGGCGCTGCAGAATGCTGAATCACGGGGACCGCAGTGTTGACGTAATGTTGCGCTGTGATGGCGCGGCTGGTGGGGACAAAAAGAGAGACCCGATTAAGAGTTAATGAGCCTCTTTTTGTCCCCCCGTTTTGTTGGTGGATAGAGACCCAGCTGTGTCTTAGAGAAGGATGCTCTCCCTCGGGCTAGATAGAAACAAAGTAACGAGCTCAAAATGAGAATTCTGTGAAAATGACGATGTTATCGATGCGTCGGGTTTCCATGGTGCTTTAATGTTTACAGAGATCGTTCTCAAAATACTGCTCTGAGGTGGTTAATTAATGCCAGTATTGTTTTCATGTTGTGGATGGGAAAACAGGCGCACAAAGATGCATTGTCTTGCGGGTTTTGATGGTCGCTAAATTGTCGCAGGGCTTGCAGGTTACTGCAGAAAAGGGGCGGGGCGGGGCGGGGCTCTGGTGCCGCAGAATGCTGAATCACAGGACCGCAGTGTTGACGCAATGTTGGTGCAGTGTTGACGCAGTTTTGGCGCAGTGGTGGCGCAGTGGTGGCGCAGTGGTGTTGCGGTTATGTGAACAAAAAAAAATCCTATTAACGGTTACTGAGTTCACTAAGCTAGTCCGCAGCGGAGAGCTAGTCAGTGAGAGAAGAGGGTGTGGCGGGGGGGGGGGGGGGGGAGGGGGGAGTCTGGGGCTGAATCCCGGGGACCGCAGTGATGGCTCAGTGATGGACACTGACAGGGAGTCCGGGGAGATACCATGTCTCCGCCCACCTTACCAAGCCCCCTGCGCTGTAACAATGGGCGAGGCCGGCTGCGGACCGGAGTTTAGACAATGCGATGGAATCAGGTGCGAGCGTTAGGAAGGAGGGGCGGGGCTTTGTTTCCCCTGTACCTGGGCATCAGGATGTCAAACCTAAGCTGAGACAATAAGCTGAGTCACAGCCCCTCAGTCTGTGACACCTCCCGAGCCCCGCCCCCCCAGCCCCTCCCTCTCCCCCCCTCTGAGCAGTTACGCAGAGCTCAGGTGGGAGGGGGACTGCGGCAGAGGGAGGTGAAAGGAGGGGCCGTTAGGGAGGTTGCGGAAAGCACTGGCCAACCAGGATGCTGGTTGGTTACGTCACATGGGTGTGGCCCAGTCTCTTAATGAAGAGAGAGCTGGAAGAGATGCGCATGTTTAACCTTTAGAAGAAGAGTCTTGACAAGGGAGGGAGAGGAGGAGGGGGAGGGGGAAGGGGAGGGGGAAGGAGGGAGTGGGGAGAGAGGATGCTTAGCTTCAAGCTATTGAAATGCTGTCTTGCTTCTTGTGGATGAAGGTCACCGGGCGCATCCTGCGGGGACAGATCTGGCTAAAGATCAGATCAGTCCTGAAGGAGACTATCATTGAATATCACTGAGCCTCAGTTTCCTTCTCTGTAAAATTAGGACAAAACGACCTCTAGCTCACATAGCTATTGTGAGAATCCAATGAGGTAATACCTTTAAAGCACCTTGCAAACCACAAGGTGATATGTCAATAATAACCTCATTTTACAGATGACGAAACAATAGCCAAAAGAAAGTATGACTTACCCAAATTCAATAAGCTAGTCATCAATAAAGCTAGAATTGGAATAGCTGTTTTATGATTCCAAATACAGTGTCCTTTCCAATTGAATCAAATTAATTGAATAGAAGGGGATGGGTAACAGAAGAGACAATGGAAGCAGGTGAGAACAGAATTGGGCTGGAGCGAGGATGTGAGACTTGGAGCCTTTCCTTAACTCCTTCCTCCCCGTGTTCCTCCCCCCCCCCCCCCTTTCCCTTTAACTCTCTCCACAGGCTGAAGAATCCTGCCTGCAGCTTCCTGCTTCAATTTAGCAGCCCTCCCCCCAGCTTTCAACCATGAAGTTCTTTCCAGTCCTGCTTCTCATGACTATCATGGCCCAGCCACTGAGTAAGGAAGACCAGCAGTTTGACCTCTAGGGGCTGAGGTGGGATGGGGGCGGTGCCCAGAAAGGTTGGAATTCTAATGCTTCTCCTCACCTCGTTCCAGCAATCCTATTCTAGGAAGGAATATCTGGGACCATAGCAGAAACGAAGGGTCTGATATGCCAGAGGTGGGGAGGAAGGGGTAGGTTGTGTGAGATTTGTGCTGTCAACCACTCGAGATATTAGCAAAAGAGAGAGAGGTGAATGTGTCCCGGTGGGATCAACAGCCGTGGCCTGAGCCCTCGAGTCCAGTCCCTTGGGAATGCACCCACCCAGAAGGCATCTCCCTCATGTCCAGCGTTTGGCCCTTAGCTAGAGATAGAGAGTGTGGGTTGGGGGGGAGGCCGAGTTAACCTTTGAATGGACCTATTGAATGAACTTTGAATTTCCTCTATACACAGCCCACGCCCTGGAATGCTATGTTTGTGAATACAAAGGGTACAACTGCTTCAAGACCATGAGGTGCCCCGATTATGTCAACTACTGTATGACCACCCGGACCTGTAAGTAATCTTTTCAATCTCTTTCAAAATTAGGAACACAATTTCACAATGTTGCAACAGCAGGGACCAAGCTGAGAGAGACCTTAGTGGTTATCTCATTAAATACCCTCATTTTACAGATGAGAAGCCACAATCCTGAGAAAAGGAGAGGAAGGACTTTGAGATATGGTGGCAAAGGCAGGGGTTAAGAAACAAAACAAAACAAACTCCATTTGGTTTCTTTCTACCATCCAGGAATTGTTCCCTTGTCATTTTTCCACCTTTTATGGGTTGAATGAAGAGAAGAAGAGTTTGTCAGGCTGTATCTGCCCTGCAGCTTCTTAATACGTGGGGCTCCTGCCAGTCACGGTCTGGAGGAGACAACAGAATAGGAAAGTCAGCCCTCTTCTCATAGAACTAGTCTTAGGGAAGACTAGGGCTCCCACTTTGGGGGTAAACCTGGGAATGCTCAGAGCAAAGGCTGCCCACTCCTGCAATCCTGAGCCTGTTTCTCGTTTTCTCTTCCCTCCCCTCCCTGGTGTTCAGATATCACTCCGACCAGGGTAACAGTCAGCAAGTCCTGTGTCCCCACCTGCTTTGAGACCCTGTACGATGGCTACACCAAGAATGCTGCCACCACGTCCTGCTGCCAGTATGACTACTGCAATGGGGCTAGCCTTGGGGCCCAGGCCTCCTCAGCTCTGGCCCTCACCACAATCCTCAGCACGCTCTGGGGGCTGCTGCCCCCCAGCCTCTGACCCAGGCTAACTGGACCCCTTCCCTTTTCCCAGAAGCCCCAGATCAACTTGGCTCTGTGAGAGATGAGGAGAACATGGCGACTTCATAACTGTCCCTGGCCCCTGCCCCACACATCGAACCCCTTCCATGACCTCTTTCCAGGACCATCTCATCTGTCCCCAACCCCCAGCACTCATGGGATGTCAGACCCTCCCCAGGTGCTTTCAAATCCAGATCTTCCCACTTCTGTAAAGGGCCTGGGAGTCAATCCTTCCCATCCCTCCAGGGGATGGGAGTGGTCCTTCTTTCTAGCTAATCCATAGGCTTCTTCTCTGCCTGTCTGGAGTCAGGGGAACCTGTTGGAGCCCAAAGTTGGGAGGCAGAAGGAGAAGAGGCTCCTGGATTCTTGGATTTCCCTGTACCCTTCTTCATGGACTAGTTTTATTTTTATGCTGACCATCTTGGAACTCTTCATACTTCTGCTCCTTGACCCCATCCACTTTTCAAAATGTCTGACTTTGAACTTGATTGACTAATGTGGGACCTGACACCTGAAATGTTTATGGATCTGCCATCCACACCGGACTCCTTCTGCAGGGATGAGTGTTGGGGGAAGACCAATGAAGGGTGGGGTATGGAGGGGGGGGAAGGCACAAACACAGGGGTTGGACAAGTATGGTTTTTTGTTACCTGTTGAGTTCTGATGGGGGTTTGGGGGTGGGGGTGGAAGTAATAGAGTGCTGCTGCTGGGGAGGGAGTGGGAGATATGGAGAACCTGGTCAAAGGGGGAGAATGCCCCCATCCCCAGGAAGCCCCTGGTCTGAGATGGATTGTCATAGTTAACCCCTTATTTCAGTTGGCTCTTCCAGAGGAATGGGAAGAGGTTGGGTCACAGGAAGGTAAGGCCCTCCCAAAGAAGGATGCATACCATGGAAGGTTGAGATGGAGGGGAGCTTTTCCTGAGCTGCCCCAGGAAGGTCCTCACAGACAGAACGTGAGAGCTGGAAGATCCCTTAGAGACCATCCTCTCATTTTACAGATAAGGAAGTTGAAGCACAGGGGGGTGAGGTGACTTGCTAATGGTCACAAAGTAAGGTTGTGTGTAACACTGGGTCCCCATGGGTTCCCACACAACCCTGGATCCTCTTGTTACATCTGTGGTCCCCTGTGCTATTTTGAGTCACTTTTCCCCAAACCTCAAGCTTGAGCCCCTGCCATTACATTTCTATGCCACACCAAAGAAAATATACATGACCATTCAAATACAAACACACACACACACACACACACACACACACACACACACTTCATTACAGCAGAATAGGAAGGTAAATAACAGGGTAGAAATGTTGTCTGTACTCGTGCACAAAAAGATTGCCATATTCTGTGCTTTTAACCCCCCCTTTCCTCCTCCCCCCAGCTAACCCACGTTCACTTCAAACCCAAGGAACCCCAGTCAGCCTTCGGGTTTGAAGTCATCCGCCTCTTGGGTTTCTTTCCTTCCAGTCTCAGTGGGGCGAGATAAGTAGAATGAATGTCTAAGGGCTGAAGGAAAGCTGGTCTCCTACCACAACTCTGGAATCATCCGTCCCACAGTGGTCCGGCCAGGCTATGTAGCCGCCTGTGTTCCCCACAGCTCTCACAGCCCCACTGTTTGCTTTCCCATCTGCTCATTTCTGTAGCTCCTGAACTGCTTGCTTCAGTACCTTCTGATCTCTCATCATATAGTAGCTACCTCCCTTTTCCAAGTCTGTGCCCCTACTCCCTAATCTCCGACCCTCCACATCTGTTCTGCCCTTCCAAGTCTGCACTGCCAGCTCCCTCCATGTGGCTGCTCTCCCTTCCTATTTTAAGTCTACCTGACACAGTTCCTCTTCATCCAGATTTTGCAACCAACTGCCCATCTACAACGGTTGGAGAAAGGGGATTCTATTTCCCCGATTCTCTGTAATTTCTGTCCTGGTTGCCAGGGAGTTCAACGGTCTCCCCTGTGGGCAGCAGGCGGTTTTAGTGTGTTGCCTTAGCAGAGTCCCAATGCCAACCCACAGCTTCTTCTGGTGCTTCTTGTGTGCCTCTGTGCAGGAACGCTCTTGTTCCCCTGGCCTGCATCTGCCTGTTTCTGTAGCTGTGATCTTCACAGTCCTGTGGCCAGCCCACCTGACAGCTCTCTGGCTTGCCATGCTGCTGCCCCTCTCCCACATAGCTGCTCCCACCTGGAAGCCCCTGTTCACCGCTCTCTGCCGCATTTGCCTCTGTAATGGGCTGGCCTAACTCCTGTGGGTGTGTGCCCACTTCTGCCGCCATGGTTCCCACCAGACATCAGTCCGGTGGCCCATGGCTTCCTGATAAACCTGTGCTGAATTCCTTCCTTCCGTGCACCCAGTAAGCATGAGTCAATGTTGGCCAATGGAAGGGAGATGGAGGAATACAGCCCAGAAGTGAAGGGGTGGGGGGGAGGGCCTCTTCAGAGGCCTTCCTTCTGGGCTGTTGCCAGGATGGCTTGCCTTGACCTGTGGTCCTGAGCCTCTTACGTCTAGGAGAAAAGTGTTACCGATCCACCACTTTCCACACTTTCTCTCTCTGATGCGTAAGGGGACAGGGCCCAGGAAAGGCGGGGAGGGCTGAGGTTAGGATCTTTGGGGTCTAAAAAAAAAAAAAAAAAAAAACCCAAAGATATCTTTGTTGCTTGGTACTGGTGCACTGGAATTCAGCTTCTGCTCAAAGTCTGGATTTCGCTCTCGGGCGAATCCAGCACAGGTGTGTTTGTTTTGGTCCACAGTCAAAGTGAAGAGACAGCCTCTCCGGCTCTTCGGCTGTTCTCGTAGGTGTTTCTACAGCAGGCGGCCTAAACCTCCGGTCTCCTGACCTTCCAGGAGGATGCCGTCCTGCTTATTTGTTTAGGCCCATCTGGACTCACTTTGAGGTCTGCTTGTACAGTAGCAGCCTCCTTTCTGCCTCAGTTTCCCGTCCCTGAGGCCAAGTGACACCAGTTTGGGTAATTTCTGATTTGTCTGTTTCTTCTTCTTCTTCTTCTTCTCTTGTTCTTTCTTTCTCTCTCTCTCTCTTCTTCTCCTCCTCCTTCTCCCTCCTTCCCTCTCTCTTTCCCATTTTCTTTCTCTTTCCCATTTTCTTTCTCTTTCCTCCTCTCTCCCCCTTCCTCTTCTCACTCTTTCTGCCTTTTCCTCTCTTCTCCTTCTCACCCTCTTCCCATCTCTATGCTCCCTTCCTATTTCCCTCTATCTTCCTCCCTTTATGTCTTTTCCCTCTCCCCTTCCCCTTAGCTCCTTCTCCCACACCCTCCAACTCCCTCCTCCCTCCCTTTATCTCTCTCTCTCTCTCTCACTGTATCTCTCTCTCTCTCTCTCTCACTCTCTCACTCTCTCACTCTCTCTCTCTCTCTCTCTCACTCTCTCTTACTCTCTCTCTCACAGGCATATCAGCTCCAAGTTATTGAAAGACTACCCTGATAGGTGCAACAAATAGGGGTACAACAAAAGGGTTTCCCCTTGGGCACTTGGGTCAGTCTAAGTTGTTTATGTGCTCAACCGGTAGTGCTCTTCCAATCATCAGTTTAAGGAGCACAAATAGAGCACAAAGTTAGAGGCTGCATTTCCCTTCCAATGGAGGGAATTGAGGGACTGGACATCGAGTTCCTGTGAATTCTCTGCACCTCCAAATTATCCACACTGCAAGCACCACAAAACATAACCTTGGAACTCTGCATTTTGGGGGAGTGTAGTTAAAAACAACAACAGCAACAACAACAACAACAACAATTCACATTCACAACTCTACAGTCTATAAAACCCGGTGGAAAGTTGGTCCCCTGATATAACAGTAATGGCAGGTGGACAACCTGCATTCCCCAGAATTATTGCCACTGGGTTGGGGGCTGCTGAGGATGGCGTTTCTCTCTTCTGGAGAGTTTCTCTGTGGGTCCCAGCTTACCCTCTCCCCATGTTGGCTTTATCCTTATTTAGTATTTCCTGGAGGGGAGGGGGGGAGGTAATAACTAGTTCCAAAGTAACCCCAGTAACACTTGTCTTTTTAGTGATATTGGAATTTCCCAATTTCAGGAAGTCCATGTAATAGATAACAGTTATCCCTACTCCATTCCAATATACCTTAGCCAGGACTCAACAACCCCTCCAAGTGCCCTAGACAGGCTGTAAAGTCTTTGCAATACAATCACAATCATCCAAATAAATACCCCCCAAAAAAATAACAAAAAAAAAAAACAAAAAAAATAACAAAAAACAAAAACAATAGTCCTCGAACTGTCCAGTCCTGTTGTTATGTGTCGGATTTTGAACACCTGAATAGCCCCGGTGACTGACTATTCAGCTCTGTTCTTCAGGTGTGTAATGTATGATGACAATTTAAAACTTAACTCACATCCACAACTCTACAGTCTACACAACCCGGTTCTACAATGTCACTACAACAACACACAATAAACAATAACTCCGGAAAAAAAAAAAAAACTTGTTGCGTGGTTATTTGGCTCAATTTGTCTCTTATTATATTATAACTTTGCTGTTAAATTTCAACCGAGAAAAAGGGAAGTACCTCCAATAGAAGAAGAAACGTGGGGAGACTAAGAATGGAAGGTCTGCAGACCTTAAGAGATCAGTTCTCAAGATGTGCATCTGTGCTAAGATGAGTAACTTTAATTTGACCCAATATTCAGAAAGGCCTTACTCAAACCAAAAATCTCTGTATGAATGCATATAGGCACATGTCCATATGTATGGATAGATACATACATATGTCTATATATTCATATATTGTACCTACCCATATGTATGTATGTATGTATGTATGTATGTATGTATGTATGTAGGGCTCCCATAGACCCCACATAATTCTGGAACCTTTTGATACTTCCTGGGTTCTGTTTTAGGTCACCAGTGACTAGAACCTCAGCTTTACAAAATGTACAAGAATCTTAAAGCAAATGATGCTTAATTAACTAGAATTGAAAGGTAAATAATCAGAAAAGGGATGAAGTAATAAGACCATAGTTTTCAAAACTTGGAATCCTTATCCCAACTCCTACTTTCACTGAAGAATCAGTTCTTGGAGAGTTCCCAGCTGAATCTTAAAATTCTAGGAGTATCCTGAGGTATTAAGAAATTTCTAATGCCATTAGCCAGAGCCCTTATTTCAGTGAGATCTCCCCACATTCTTTATAATTAGTGTCTTTTATCATTAATTTTAGGGGCTAACACCTCAATTTTACTTAGCCAACTGATATAATTTAGATTTTCCAAGGAGATGATATTTACTGAGGAAATACAGCAAGAAGAGAAATCTGAATATTCCACGGGGGTGAGGGTGAGGGTGGGGGGGGAAATGTCCCCTAGAAGACTTCAATAAAAATGACCTCAACCAGCACCCACCACAAGTTAACTTCTGAATGCAAAGGAGCCAAAAGATGAGGTATTGTTATGTCTCTCTTGGCTACATTCACTTCGACTCAGTGTCATGTAGAACTTGGGACCTTACTCTTTAGTGGGCTCAGTTGTCTGCAAAATCAGGGATGGATTCTAGGTCTGGACATCCGGTGGCTCCCAACATTTCTAAACCCCCAAGGCTGCAGCCTAGTTCTATGCTGCTTTACTAACAAGCAAGAAAGTGCAAGTTTAAAGAAGCAAAAAAAAAAAAGGGGGGGGAGAGGGGACTGACATTAGTCTAGGAAGGAACTTTAAAAGATTTCAGGCCTCTTTATCCATCTAATTTATAACATGCCTTCCCCTGATCATGACCAGAGAAGGAAATTGAGCTAAGTCTCCCCTTTGAAGTCTTTTTTGTGCATATCTAGCTCTGGCACAGAAGACAATGAAAAAGGACAGAATAAGTTGTTGGAATATCTGCTTGTGCTCTGAAGTCAGAGCTGAGGAGCTTTCTGTTACAATCATCATGCACAGTCAAGAGCAGGATCACCAAACCTCCCCATGAGGTTAGAAACTAGGAAGAGCAAACTGGGCTTGCTTCAGGGGTAGGGATCCCACTGCCCAGTCCTCCAATTTAAGAACATTGATTCAGAACTAAAAGAGATTTCAGCAATGATATACTCCAATGGTTCTTAACTGGGAGCTCCTGGAGCCTTAAGGAGTTCATAAATAGGTTTCATAGAGTATGCATTTTTAAACTATTTTAATAATTATATTTCAATTAGTTTCATTTATAATCATTTGTGGTTTATTTCATGCATTTAAAAACAGTATTCTGAGAAATCCATACACAGGGTCCTCAGATTAATATAAGGATCCATAGCATACAAACATATAAAAGTAGACTCCTGACCAAACGCCTTATTTTATGGATGCCTAAACTGAAGCCCTTAAATTAAGTGATTTGCCCAACTCACACAAAGAATAAGTGATTCAATCTATCTGTCAGTCAATCAACAAGTTTTATGATGCTTTTACCATTATTATGCCCTGCACCCAATGTCAATGCAAAAATAAAGTCTTCCATGGATCAGCAAAAGCCATCAAAAATGCAGTGTGAAGTCTCTGAAAGCTTGGTAAGATTGCTATCCCCACAGCCTTCATGGATTAGATCAAGTTGTCTTTTCTAGGTTATCATTTCTGAACCTTCTATCTGACTTTCTGCTTTTGATTCTTCTCAATGATGTGTCTATAGGGGAAACTACTGAGGGGCTCTCAGGAACATAGGCATTTATATATTGTGGTTAAGTAACTTGCGGATCATAGAGTATCTGAGGCTGAATTTTGTGACATTTAAAAAGTTTGAGAGACATAATTTTAGGATGATTAGTCACTTTATTAATAATGCCAGCATTTTTAATGAAAAGTCAGTGACATTCTTGAAATGCCAAAGAATATCATGGTGGCTAGAGCACAATTTATATTCTCCAGAGGGTGGCAATCAACTCTGATTGGTTAATAAGTAAGAAGAAAATGAGTATTACAATAAAATTAGACCTATTTTAATGAACTTTGATTAGGTCACTTACTTCTGTTACCCTCAGACTTGGGCAATCTAAATAAAGAGTTCCTCACCCAAGCCTGAGTAGAAGGGAGTTTCACCTTATATTAGAAGTCTGATCTAGTTAGGTAGAGTAGCAACACCCAGAATGAGGAAAATGTTAATCTCGTGTTTCATTAACCCTGCTCTTGAGAGATTAGGCAAGGGGAAAAATACTTTGATTTCTCTCCCCCCCAAATTTTAATAATTGATTATTAATATGAAAGAAAAATAATCATTTCTCTCAATTTGAATTCAGGTCTTCTTGACCTTTAAGGGTCATGTGCTCTATCTATAAAATACCTAGCTCCCTCCTAACTGGGCAACCTAATTGCCCAGACTATCTGATTATCAGATCAGCAATCTTTCCATTGCCTTCCTTAGGGTCCCAAGTTTTTCTTCTGAGTCCTCTGTGTGATAATCCAACCTACTGTACCTAGAGCTTTCTCCAGTTAACCAGATAGCTCTGGAAGATAGAGTGAGGCTGGTGACTTTGTACAGCTCTTCCTCACTTAAATCCATTCATTTGAATATGACATTACCTACCTGATGTTATGGTCCTTTTTGAAAACAAAGGACAAATAACAATAGCAAGGGCTGGAATATTGTGTGCTGGTAAGAGTAAATAGGCCAGTCTGGCTGGGAAAATGTGAAACGTGTCTGGAAAAATAGAGTAGAACCAGATGGCAAAGGATTTTAAATAATGGAGAAGTTTGTGTTGTATCCTTGGATGCTACATATTCTTCTTTAGGAATATCAGTTTGGCAGATATGAAAAGGAATGACTGGAAAGAGAAGATATGGGAAACCAAGAGATACATTAAAAAGCCATTGAAATAGTCCAAACAAAAGTGGTGAAAGCCTGAATTAGAGTCCATGGCCCTTCAGTAAAGGTGGAATTTATAAGATTTATAATTTATATGATGAATAAGGAAGAGTGAAAGCCAAGAATAATTTCTAGGTTATAATCTGTGTAATTAGAAGAACAGTAATAACCTCAACAGAAATTAAAAAGTTAGGAGAAGTAATAGATTTAAAGAGAAAGATAAAACAGCCCATTTTGAAACTATTAAATTAAAAATGCATATTAGATGCATAGGCAGAGAAAACCAACAGGTGGCTGGTGATGTAGGACAGGATAAAAATAAGGAACAGATGTGAACTGGGGAGTCACCCATAAAATTCTACTAACTGAACACATGGGAATGGATGAGGTCAATGAGAGAGGGTAGAAAAAAAAGAGAATTGAACCCAAGAAACAAGGGTGCAACCACATAACCTTGAACTACCTGGTTAATTATTATTTCTCCATGACTCTAAGCACATAGATTTCGAAGCCATCTGATTTTACAGATAGGGAAACTGAGGCCCAAACAGCTGAAGTGACTTATAGGGTCACAGGATCCTTAAAGGTCATCCAGTCCAACCCTCTGATTTTACAAATCAGGAAACTGAGGCTTAAAGAGTTGAACACAGCTAGTAGAAGGTAGGATTTGAATCTAGATCCTTAGATTCTCAATCCAATTCTAGTCTTTTCACTGTGCCATTCTCTTTAGTAACTCATCTTTCTTCTTCCTTCTTAATTAGTTTTCTGAGTAGCCAGGAACTGGAAGACTCCCCCAGTTTCCAGACAGCATTCTAATATAATAGTTCATCAATGAAGGTCACCTGAGCACCAAACCATGGCTTGATTTATGCACTTTGAAATCACTTCACAATCACTCACCTGAAATATCATGGCTACCTCCTCTATTTATCCAGAAACTTTTACCCCTTTTCTACTTTAGTAGTTAAGAATTCAGCATGAAGGTTCCCTGCACTGTCCATATGCCCAGAGTGATTACCCTGAGCCCTCCAGCATTCAGACACTGCAACAGATGGGTCCTCTATTTTTAGCTCGCACATCACCTCAAATCCAAGCCCCCAGAGGCTCTCTAGCAGCCATCACTGCTTTTCTGTATCTGTCAATCTTTGTTCTCATCACATCACAGCAGCATGCATCAGCCGATTTCTCCTCTCATTCTAGGGCAGGGCTTCTTAACCTGGGGTTTTTGCATCTGTAAATAGATTTCAGAGGATCTGCAAATTTGAATAGGGAAAAAAATTAATCTTCATTTTTGCTAACCTCTGATTTTCTTTGTAATCCTATGTACAAAGAATGGTTAAGTGAATTGTCCAATATCACAGGTGGTGAGTATCTGAGATTACATTTAAAATCAGGTCTTCTTGACTCAAGATTCTACACGCTATCCACTGAGCCATAGTTCCCTCAGTCATCTTCCTGATTCTCCTTACATCCCTCCTACTGGAACCTTGGACTATTTTCCAGGGGGAAATTATTTTTTTTTACTTGCTTGGAATGAAACCTCCACATCACTTCCTTCAGTCATTTCTAAATCATGTTGCCATGTGCTTACCCCTCCCTTTTTTCTAGTTCCCCCCTTTTAACTACCCTTTATGTCTTCCCCCACTCCAATTTAAGTTGCTTAATGTTATTTGCACTCCCAGAACTTGGCAATTGGTAACCACTTAATAAAAATTTTATCATTCATTCATTTATTTATTCAACCTTATAGATTACACAAAGTTTAGAAGTAAAGCAACTTTATTATCTATTGCATATACATATGAAAAATTAGATATTTGGTTTATTCAGCCAGAAGATCAAATTTTTTTCTGTATTCGTTTGCATGGGAAAGCAAGAGTTTGAACGAGGAGAAACTGGGGTTGGGGATGGAGACTGGGCGTAGAAAGAAGTTACAGAGGCAAATAGAAAAAGTCCTTCCCAGGTTTCTTGAAGGGCAGCCTTAAAATAGATATTGACTGGAAACAGTTTAGCAGTTTAGACTTAGAGGAATTTTTGGAAGCTTCCAAATATCATCATTAGGCAAAAACCTTGTTCAGTGCCCAGGAAATAGATTTAAAACCAAATAAAACATATTCAAGCCTAAAGATACTCAATAGCTTTCTGTATCTAAAATGTTTGATACCTAGAGCAGGAGAGCTCCTGCTAGAGAGGAAATACCCATTCTAGCCAAGATTTGAAGAAACAGATTACTTTATGAGATAAAGCAATAAAATGATAGTGTTGTCTCTAGTGTAATGACTTGATATAGGGGAACTTTGAATTTTCCTAAAAGAACTGAAGAAAAAACAAACTTCTGAACTTTAAAATTAAAAAAAATTGGGTAAAGCCATTCTTTCTTTTATGAGGAAAAGGTAGCATCTCTCCTAAGGATTGTAGAGGAAATCTCATGCTTGAGAATAAAAAGAAGATCCCCCACCTCCTACGTTGTGAAATTGTGCTTGGAAAGACCCCTTATCCTATAGTAGTACAGTCATGAATTGCTCTTTCACTTAGTTAATATGGCTAAACATGGTTTCCTATGTATATGCCCCTGAGAGTGTGTGTATTTATGGGAGAGTAAAGAACGTATCCCACCTTTATAGGAAAAAATGATTTATTGTTACTTTTTTTTTTAGCAGTGTTGTTTCACTAAAGACCACTGCTTTGAATTGTATCATATCTGAGTAGTTAATGTAAAAGTCATGGTTTTGAGTGGATGTGTACCTACAAAGTAATTTCAATTTGAGGTAGCCTTGTATGGGGAACCCACTGTACATGTTTGTGGGTACCCAAATAATTTGCAAAATACTCAAGAAAAAGTAAAATAATGGCACTAAGATACCATAAACCTTAACAACTTTTTAATAAAATAGTTAGTATACAATATCTTTATTTTGCTATCACTTCTTTTACATGACTTTGTCCTTGAGTTTATAAAATTTGTTTTATATATATATATATATATATATATATATATATATATATATATATATATATATATATATATATATATATATATATATATATATATTCCTTAATTCTTCATCCTGAAAGCCTACTTTTATCACTTTGGCTACTAATAATTCTAATACTAATAATACAAATAATTCACTTTCTTCAGTCTAACCTCAGTGATAACTCATGACATGAATTCAATAAGTTCCCAGGCCATTGAAACAAGTTTGTCTCTATCTTTCAAATAAATTTCTTAATCTTCCATGACATGTAGCAAGCTGTGAGATCATGCTGCAGTAGTCGATCTCCATGTGTGATTCTCTATAATTCTCAAATGTTTCTTGTTATATCAATAAGTTTATCAAAGTTTATCATCCTTTTAATGGGGGTCAGACTTTCAGGACTATCTGAAGCAAAAAAAAACAAAAGAAAAAGAAAAAAAAATCCCAAAAGACTGTGTGCACATTTTACAACCTAATAAGAATACCCAGATCCAACAGTGTCACCTGGATTTTTCTGAACAAGAATTTTGGTATAACCTAATGAAAAAGTAAATTTTATCAGTAAAAATTATTTTTCAGTCCCCAGTACTACAACCTTTGCATTATCTTGACCATGGCAATCTTTTTTTTTCTTCATGTTTAGCAGCTGGACTGGTTGCTTGTTTTTTGTGCTAGTCTTCTCCTTGTAGCTTTGACTTTATGAAGCCTGTGTCACACTGAAGAATCAATAATAACCCTTCCACTCTCATGTTTCTCTAAAGGGCTATGTTTGATTTAGATAAATTAGACTGTTTGTCTTTTGTCAGATCTTGGTTTTTTGGTTTGTTTATTTTCAATCACACATTTGCACATTAGTGTAAATGAATTCATTTCACTGTGGTTTTGAATGAAACACATGACTTCACACTAATAGTGTCTGTAAGATCTCTAATATTCAATGACACAAATTCTTAAAAACTACAACTTTTGCCCATTTTTTGGAGTAATAACCATTTTTTTAAAATGTAAATTTGGAAACACAACAAAGAAAGCAATGAAACATGTTTGGCATTAAATCCTACACTCAGCTGACAGAGCACTAATTAAAGTGGGGAAACCAGTTCAATCTAATTTCATCTGGTCAAGGTCAGATATTCTGAATCATTCCAATACCACTGGGAACACACACTCCTGCCACTGCTGTCAGAAAATGAAATCATATCAAAATCATTTCTTGTCCAAAGTAATAATCATAGTATGGTAAACAAAGCATGACCCTGTCTCATAGGGAAATCAGATGAAAAAATACTGACTGAATTCAACAAAAATATATTGAACATCAATGCTGTACAGAACACAGTATCAGGTCCTGGAGAAGAAACAACATTCAGGTAAATTATATTCCCCTAGAGGGTCAACAAAAATAACGTATTCTGTTTTTCTATGCATATTTGTCACAAGGTTTTTTTTTTCTTTTTCAAGTTGGGAGGGGGCATTAGAGAGAAGGGAAGAAAGAAAATAGATGTGTAAGAAAATTTTTAATTTTTATATATTTTTTTATTTTTTTTAAATATTCCCCAGTTCACAGAACTCAAAAGTAGCTTTGTGTTCCATTCAGAACAGAATTTTGCCCAGAAGCTTTTGAGGATCTACTCAAGAACTTTACAGAGACATATATACCATCAGTTTGCTCAAGGCAAAAAGTCAGAATTCTTCACTGTAGTTCTCAAAGCAAGTGAGCTTTATAAGCAGATTCCTATGTTACAAGATGCTTTACTGCTATAATAAAAATAAAAATCCTCTAGATTGCCTCACTTAAGAAAATCAAGAGACCAGATTCTATTACTGATTATGTGCTTAACATGCCTTACTTGCTCCTTGAAACAACACAGTGAAGTAGATTTACAGTCATCCTGATACGTATTTTACCACTAGACCCAGAAGGCTCTAGAGGAGAAAATTAGGCAGCTGACCTTGCACAGTGCTATCCTCGCTCAAATCACGGTCCTTTTGGAGAATGAAAGACAAATAAGTCATTTTACAGGTTGGGAAATTAATTTAGATGTCTTGTCCAAGCTAATAGGATAATGATAAATGTTGGGGCTGGAATTCTCATCTAAATCTTTTAAACATTAGTCCAAGATTCAAAACTGCTTGTATTTACTTATTTACAAAATGGAGCTATTTGCACAACCTGTCAAGTAGGTGACATAATAGATAGAAAGCTGGACTTAAAGTCAAGAAGATTTGAGTTTATACCCATTCTCAGGTACTAGCTGTGTGATCCTTTGACTCAGTTTTCTTAATTGTAAAATGGGGATAATAATAATACCTACCTTGCAGAGTTGCTGTGAGGATCAAATGAGGTAGTATTTGTAAAAATCTTAGTACAATTCCTGGCATGTAGTAGACACTCTTGCAATACCTGGCACTCTACAAATGCTTATTTTCCCTTCCCCTACTTCTTGGGGTTATTTTGAGTGAGGATCAAATGAGGTATCACATGTGAGAGTGCTGTTCCATAAGGGAGAAAATGAGTTGTCAGACTTATTCTTCCTAAAATTAATTTTTCTGCCAACTTTTGACTTTTGCCAAAAGAGGCTGAAATAAAGAACATAGGCATTCCTGGGCTAGAAATCAAACTGGGAAAGATGCTGGCAATGGCAATGCCTTGGAGGGTAGAACTAGCAACAGTGGATAAAAGTCACAGGAAAATAGGTTTTCATTAGATATAAGGAAGAATTTCCCAACAGAGTCATATAACCATGGAATGGGCTGCCCCAAGAGGCAAAGGGGAAACATATTGGTACCCCTATAGAAGAAAGCTACTAAGGGGAAAAGACTCCTTCAATTTGCCTTTGTATCCCCCAGCATATGTTCTATAAAAAAGGTTAACAGGCTGATTTCAGAAAATCCTGGAAAAATTTACATGAAGAGATGCTGAGTGAAGCAAGCAGAACCAGGAAAACATTGCACACAGCATAAGACTATGTGATGATCAATTATGATAGACTTAGTTCTTCTCAGCAACTCACTGATCTAAGGCTATCCAAATAAACTTTGGATAGAAAACAGTATCTGCATCCAGACAAAGACCTATGGAGACTGAATGTGGATCAACACATAGTATTTTCACCTTTTTTTTCTTCTTTTTTCCTTTCCCGTGGTTTTTTCTTTTTGTTATGATTTTTCTCTCCCAACAAGATTTTCATATGAAAATATGTTTAAAAAAAGAATGTACAAGTATCACTAAAATTTTTTTAAACCAAAAAAAAAAAAATTAAAAGAGATGTTGCAGAGTTGATGGGATTGGGTAATTGATACAGTAAATGCTAGAATCTAGCACTGTGTTCTATATACTGTTGGTGATGACATAAGATTTAGATAAAATATATTTCCTTGGATAGAAAGTGAGAGAGAAAGAAAAATGTAAGTTGAAATTCAATGGCAAACCTGGATGATTGAATCATCAATAGGGTGGGGGAGGCAAGTTTGGATGAAGCATAGACTAAAGGGGAAATACAAGTTCTACTTTGGACATGTTGAGTTTCATATGATAACGGGACATCTAGGTGGTTAGTCCACCTGTCAATGTGGGACTAGCGTTAAGGAGAGGAATTAAAGCTAGATATGTAAATTTGAGAAGCACTGTCAGAAAAATAATATTAAATATTTGAGGTATATGAAATCACCAAAAAAGAACATATAGCCAATACAGAGAATCCAAGACAGAACTTTGGGGTGATAAGGAAGATGGATAGTGATTCAGGAAAAAAAAAATCAAGGCGTGGCACCCTCTGAGAGTGCCTCCCAATTCTCAGAATCTATGATTCTGATACTTTATAAGTCACTTTCCCATTCTGGACCTCAGTTCACTCATCTGCAAAATGAGTAAGTTATTCTAAGTGTTTTTATCATGGTATCACCTCCCTGATGTCATGGTCCTCTTGGGTAATGAAGGACAAACAACAACTCATTTTACAAGTCATCAACTTTTGTCGTAAAATGAAGACTAGATTTGGTGTCAGAAGACCTTGACTCACATTCAAAGTCTTCCACTTACAGGCTGTGTGATTTCTAGGTTAGAAACATCCTGTCTCTGATTCTCATTTTTCTTGTTGATCCATTTTCCTGATTTTCCTCATCCCATTCATAAAAATAGTAATCTCTGCATTGCCTTCCTGACCAGATTGTTGATATACCTTAAATTATTCTAAAACAGGGAGTTGTTATTTTTTTATTATTTAACAACAGTTCAACAATTCGCTGAACAGATCAGGAAGTGACTGAAAGAGTTCCAAATATTTTTCCTGTGTTTGTCAGTTATGATGAATGGTTATTTAAGAGTTCATGCAGTAGAAAAACTGACATCAGGTTCATTTATTAATTACTCCCACTAGAGCATACTTGAAGAGTCTGGCAGATAACTAGGAGATGCTAAAAGCACAAAAGCATTCTAGCAGACCCACACAGGACCCCAACAGGTTGAGAGACAAGTTCTTGGCCATGGCATTTTTTCATATTCTCTGAAAAACTATCCCTGCCAGGAGACATGGAAAGTCAGGACTTTGTCTGGGCCTTGAGGATGTTTGTCTTCCTGCTACGGTCAGGAATTGTGTATGTGGAAATCAAAACACATTCTCTTGGCAGTTTTACATACCAGCACGTGGATCCAATTTTAGGAATGACATTGACAAAGGTGCCCAGAGGCAGGAGTTCAAGATAGTGAGAGAACTGGAAACTGGGCTTTCACTTGAAATAAATATGTTTAGAAAAAAAGACAAAATTAAAATAATGATATTTATTTAGTGCTCCAAGGTCTGCAAAGCCTTGCTTACGTGCTGCCTCATTTCATCCTCCCTCAATATACTGAGAGAAGTGCTATATGTATTACTTTATGCTGCCTCCATCACTCAGAAAGAGTGAATATAATAGCTATCTGCAAGTGACAGAATGAAAGAAGCATTATTTAAGCAATTACTATGTTGATTCCAAGCAGAGAAAGGAATAGATTCAGTGACTTTTTACATTTATTATTTCATTTGATCTTTGCAACATCCTTGTGAGGGAGATGCTGTTACCGTACTCATTTTAAACATGAGAAAATTGAGTTTAAGTGACTTGACCAGTCACATAGTAAGTATTTGAGGTGGATTTTAATTCAGATCTTCCTAACTGCAGGCCCTCTATTCACTGTGTCATGTAGCTGTTAGGACCATCTGTTTGCAAGACTTTGGGTGAGTGAGAGTTTGAATATGATTATTATTCTACATCCAGATCTTTCAGATGCAATGTGTTGTGGACCTCCAGGACACTATTGGAAATGGGAAAACAAATTAATCTCTCCCTTCTCCCTCACCTGGCTACACACACACTAACTGGAACTGTTTTGAGCAAGAAAGTTTTACTACAGACCTGAATGAGGTAGGTTAATCTGCAGTACAACTGGTCCTTTGGGCAAGAAGAACACAAAAACAGATTTTTACAATTTTGATGGGGAACCACCTTACCAAATGCTTTTAATTCCCTTACTATAGGTCTTTTATTCTTTTATGCTTTTTCATCCTTTGGACTGATTTTGTTTACTTAAGGAATGGTTTTTTTCTCCCCAAGATTATTTGAATATATATTTTTATGAAATGTATCATTTACTTGAACCCTTGGGCTCTGAGTTATTCATTGAACTAGATGGGATCCCAAGGAAAACTTCCTAATGTTGGATGATGAAGAATAGATATGTTCACTCAGCCTGATTATCATATTGATTGTGGCATAAAACAGAAAGACACATACCTATGCATGTTCTCACTTCATGCTCATTAGAGGACATCCAGTTCAGTTTCTAGATAGAGGATAGGTTCTCTTTATATAGAAAGGTCTTCCAAATATTTCTGCTTTTAAATGACATTGGAGACTGCATTAAGCTCCAGAATACTAAAAGGGCTACTCAACCAGTTCTGTGCCCACTTGAAAAAAATCTTTCTGACAATCCATATTGAAGAAACTAAGCAACCAAAGATTGCCAACTGTTCACTCTATGACATGCAGCTGGACTGGCAGTCTTTTGAGTTAGTCCAGCATATATATAATGAATTAATTTTAAAAGCATTTATTAACCTCTCACTATGAGTCAGGAACTGTGTTACACACTCAAAATACAAATACAAACAAGCAAAACAATCTCTGAACTTAAGGAGCTAATATTCTATTGGCATTTTACATAATAATAATATTACATAATGATACTTAAAGGAGAGTTGGAAAGGAGGAAGAAATTGAAAATGGTAATGTAGTTTCAAAATGATTGGGAATGGAAATGAAGGTCTGTTTTTAGGGAAAGATAAAGCAAGGAGAGCTCACCAATTGTAGCCTCAGGGTAACAGAGGCAAAGTCCAGGTCTTGGTGGAAGGATAATGATAAAGGATAGCTGTGTTCTCAGAAAAGAGTAGATGGAAGAGTGGGTTGGATTGTTTTTGGAAGATTGTGCAATATTTTCAGCAATCTCCAGTATCTCCCTGAAATGAAAGCCCATAATTTAAATAACAGTATTCTTGTGTTGTTATATGCTGTGAATCATAAAACACCACGTTCTCTGAGGAACCAAAATTGCCAGTGACCCAAAGGGCAATAGAAAGACATGTGGTGGGTGTGAGTAGGCTGTGACATATTCCCAATAAGGGCTTGTGTGTAAAAAAATACCATAAAAGTTAAAAACAATGGTAGCTGACATTTATAGGACACTTTACTTGCAACAACTTTAATCCTGTAATGATTCATAATGATCTACATTTTACAGATAAGGTGCTGAGGTTCAGAGAATTGAAAAGATTTGCCTCTGGTCACACAGCTGTTAAGTCAAAGAGAAAAGATTTAAACTTAAATCTCTCCAGATTTCAGTTTCTTACTTTTTCCATTGTCATGCTTCACATTCTGCCTTCCACGAGACTCATTTCTTCCCAAGAACTGCACCCTAAGAATCAGGACACCAGAGATATTGCCCTGGTCCCAGAGGAAGTCAATCCACTCAGTATTAAAATCCTTACCTTAGGGATGAATTGTCTTGATAGACAAAGATGTGACTAGACCAGTATATATCTTGTAGGCACTAGACTAGCCCAGTTTCTCATACGATATCCATCAAGGTGTTCTTTTCCTTTTATTCACTTTTGACCTTTTGCTTAGGGCTCTGTAATCAAATCAATGCCATCATTCTTTCTGGAAAGGGCATGTCAGTTAACAGCTCAATGATCAATTCACCATTTCCTTGGACTTCCCAGATCAAAACTCTAATTTGTCTTCTATTTTCCTATATATGTTGTTTCTCTCTATTAGACTATAAGTTTCTTGAGGGCAGGGACTATCTTGAATTTATATATTTTCCTTAAAACTTAACAAAGAGCTTACTACTTATTAAATGTTCATTTTTCATGAATTAATGAATGAATAAAAAGTATTAATCAATCAATTAATTAATTGAGTCAAGCATTGTGCTAAGCACTGAGAATACAAATTGTTCTCAAGAAGCTCATATACTTTTTTTTTTTTGAGGCAATTGGGGTTAAGTAATTTGCCCAGGATCACACAGCTAGGAAGTATTAAGTGTCTGAGACTAGATTTGAACTCAGGTCCTTCTGACTTCAGGGCTGGTGCTCTATCCACTGTACCACCTAGCTGCCCCTTATTTTGAAATTTTTTTTACTACAAAAAAAATAAGGCTTAAAGATCCTAAGGATGTAACTGCAGAGGTGATGGCAAGATTCCAGCATCTTTAATGTACATTGAAATGTCTGCCTCACATGAGTATCTCACTAGAATTGAGAAGGGAAATAGGGTATAAAAGAGATTTCTAGGTTCCCTCTGGCAAGATAAAGTTTCAATGTTCTTCCAGGAAGGGAAAAAGGAAAGGGAATATTGGCAGGAAGATTGAGGAGTAGACTTTGGGGCAAAGGGAAAAATGAAGTAGAGTCCTGTTATTCAGTGATATTGAGAAATAATAATTCGATGGCCCAATTGCTGCCCTGTTTCTGTGGAATATTAAGTTAAAGGGAGACTTTCAGAACATTGGATAGCTCCTTTGTAAAGGCTTTATGGAAGTATATGGACAAGAATCATGCTGAGTATAGACTGTGTCCTGCATCTTCAGAGAAAGGCAATTTGGTCCAGTGGAGATTCTGAAGACCTGGTTTCAATTCCCATCTCTTATATTAATAACTTCTGTGACTTTGGGTGAGTCAATTAGGATTTCGGTTTTCTCCTATGAAAAATAAAGATGGTTATACTTAATAGCCTTTTTGTTCCCTTCTAGCTCTTGCTCTCTAGTCCTATGAACCCTATATCAAAGAGATCATAGATATATTTGAAGCATTGAAAGGATGAGGGCAGGACTTTAGATAGAGACATGAATCCTCCTCTTGAGGAAGTTCAGGTTTGGAAAGGAAAGATATGGATTCTTCTTTGAGGGAGCTTTTAGTCTTTCTTCCCCTGGATCCTGTTTAATCAGTCATTTCCTCCCTCTTCTACAATATGCTCAAGTATATTCTATGCTAAAAAAAATCTTTTTCAAAACCCTGCCATTTTTTCAAGCTGCCTCCCACCTTCTTCCTCCCCTTTACTTCTTAACTATTACAAAGATCTTTCTATATTTAAGGCCTTCACTTCTTCTCTGGCTGTTCTTTATTAAATCCCTGCAATCTAGATTCTATCATTCTACTGAAACTACATTTTCAAAGGTTACCAATGACTTCCTAGTTGACAGATTCAATGCCTTCCCCCCCAATCTTCCCCTGATTTTTCTGCAGCATTTGAAGCAACCTACTACTCCTTTCCTTTGGCACTCTCTTTTAGTTCTTTTATGATCATTCCTTAATCAGTTATCTTAATAAGTTTCTCTCCCTTTTATCTATATAATATGATGGTGATGATGATGATCCTTAAGATTTTGTGACTTTAACATTCTTTTCTCTTTAGATTAGAAGTTCTTAGCTTTTTTCCAAGTCATGAACCCTCTATGAAGGGCAGGGAAGTGAAGAGAAAGTAAATAAGCATCTCTATATTGCCTACTATTTGCCAGGCACTGTGATGAAGATATTACAAATATTATCTCATTTGATCTTCACCACATCTTAGTGAAGTAGGCTTTGTTATTATTTATACATATGATCACAAGTGAAAAATTTATTGAAATACAGTTATCAAAAAAAATTAATTCACAGATAGTGGAATAAGCAGTAAATTGCTGTAACTCTCCCATATTCACCCCCAAAAACCATTTTTAAAAATCCTGAGAAAACAGAATCAGCAAAGAGATAAGATTAAACAATCTTTGAACCCAAAGAATTTTGAGGAGCATCAAGAAAGGTCTGTTTCTCTCAGGTACAAAAAAGTTCAGAACAGGAACTATTAGGCAAAGAATGAGTCCTAACAGACTCCTTTTATGAAATAAACATGATGCTGACACTTAAACTAGAAAAGTCTGAACAGAGAAAGAAAATTATACACCAATTTCCCTAATGAATATTGATGCAAAATTAAATAAAAGTAAATAACCAGAGAAATTCCATTAAAAATAACTATAAATAATATAAAATACTTGGGAATCTACTGGCCAAGACAAACCCAGGAACTATGTGAATGCAATTACAAAACACTTTTCACATAAAGTCAGATCTAAACAACTGGGAAAATATAGATTGCTCAAGTCAATATAATAAATATGAGAATTTTACCTAATCTAAATTACCTATAATTTAATTACTAATTTACATACCAATCAAACTATCAAAAACTATTTGATGGAGCTAGAAAAAAATAACAACATTTATCTGGGAAGAACAAAGAGTCAAGAATATCAAAGAAATGGGAAAAATACAAAGGAAAATAGTCTAGCACTACCAGATCTCAAATCCAGATAAAGAACTGATGGACTCTGAATGCAGATTGAAACATTTTTTTCATTTACTTACCTCTTTTTAGTTTTCCTCCTTTTGACTATTTCTTCTCTCACAATTGTGATTAATTTGGAAATATGTTTTATATGATAGCATCTGTGTAACCTATGTTAAATAGCCATTTTCATAAGAGGTGAGGGAAGGGAGAGAAGAAAAAAAATTTGAAAGTCAAAATATTGTAAAGATAATAATAATAATAATAAATGCTAAAAATTGCATTGACATGTAATTGTAAATTGTAAATGTATTACTAAATAAATAAATAAGTGAATGAATGAATGAATAAATAAATAAATAAATAGATAGATAGATGGGAGGCCATATATAATGTTTGAGGGATCTCTAAAGGCCTTAAATGTTCTTCATTTTTCAATCAACAATGCTAAAATTTCTACCATTATGATCAATCTTTTTTTTTATTAAATAATTGTTAAACTATTAAAATACAGAAAAATTTTAAGAAGAGTGAAAAAGAATTCACCAACTCCAGATTAAGAACCCCTGTCCTAGACTCTAATTTCAAGTGATTGCATCCAGTCATTAATCATCATTTCTACAGATGGCTTAAATTTGATAGGAGATTGGATGATGAGAATGTGTCACATAGAGGAGAAAGGGAAGAAAAAGTAGAGTTGTACAATTAGAACTTACAAGCTGTATGGTTGTTGGTAGGTCACAAACTTTCAAAGCTTCAGTTTCTACAGTTCTACAGAGGAAATACAGGCATATTTAGTGTTTCACAGATAACAGTGTTTTTTGCAAAGTGAAGCTTTGTGACAATCATGCATGGAACAAATCTATCAGCACCATTTCTTCAGTATCATATGTTTACATCAAGTTTCTGTGTCACATTTTGGTAATTCAATATTTCAAACTTTAATTATTTTCAAATTTTCATTTTCATTATATATGTTATAGTGATCTGTGATCAATGATCTTTGACATTATTATTGTAATTGTTTCGGGATACCACAAACTATACCCATACGATAGGGAATTTAATCATTAAATGCTGTGTGTATTCTCAATGCTAACTAGTTATTCCCCATCTCTCTCCCTCTCCTCAGGCTTTTTTGTGGCC
Organism: Sminthopsis crassicaudata; assembly: GCF_048593235.1. Lineage (NCBI taxonomy): Eukaryota > Metazoa > Chordata > Mammalia > Dasyuromorphia > Dasyuridae > Sminthopsis > Sminthopsis crassicaudata. The sequence goes on from NC_133617.1 coordinate 80,142,801, forward strand.
TGAGACATATTGAAATATTGAAATTAGGTCAGTTAATAACATTACAAAAGCCTTAAAGCATTCAGCTGAAAGGAAGAGTCAATTTCCCACAGTGATCCCAACCTTCAGCAATCACCACCCTTAGTCAGCAGCCATCTACATCCAGGCAAAACCCTTCACCATCAAAATGATTACTCCCTTGAGGCTCAAATGATGGTTAGCAATTTTTTATCAATAAGGTATTTTTAATTAAGATAGGTACATTGCTTTTTAGACATGATACTATTGTACACAATAAACTACAATATAGTGTAATTATCACTTTATATGCACTGGAAAACCAACTAATTTGTCTGATTTGCTTTATTGGGACATTTACTTTATTGTGCTAGACTGGAACCAAACTTTCAATATCGCTAAGGTTTACCTGTAATTCCTTTTAGTATATACTTAATTCACTGGGTCTTTATGTATTAAATTAATTCATGTAACCTGCTTTGCAAGCCTGAAAACATTGTGTAAATACGAGTTGATATTATGATCATTACTATTGTTATTATTATATTTTGTTGTATTCAATAGTCATCTCCAATTCTTTGTGATCTCATCTAGGGTTTTTTTGGCCAAAAATATTGCAGGGGGTTAATTTCCTTCTTTAGCTCATTTTATAGATGAAGAAACTGAAGATTTACAAATGAAGAAACAGAGTGAAGTGACTTTTTCAGGATCGCCCAGCTATCTTGAGACCAGATCTGAAGTCAGAAAGACTGACTCTAGGTCCAGCACTCTATCACTGTTTTATTTACCTGCCCTATTATTTTACTCTTATCAAAAATTTATAATTTTTTATCTTGGTTCCAATAAGTTACCAAGTCCTGCTACTTCTTTCAAAATCATTCTCCTACTCTCTATTCCATCTACCACTACTCTATTTCATCAAGGCCTTCATTTTTTTTATCTTGGATCACAATAATAGTTTAAATTTTAAATTTTTTTATTTTTAAAATTTTTGAGTTACAAATTCTTTTTCTTCCTTCTATAATAGTTTCTTAACAAACATCCACGTCAGTCTCTGTTCTCTTCCAACCATCTGAGCAGATTTATCTTCCCTGTTTTCATCTATTCGATGTTCCCTAGTATCCTTGGGGATAAAAGCAAGAAATGGAGAGCCAGGTGATATAGGCAGGCAGACAACATTTATGAAGCACCTACTATGTGCTAAGCAATAGATTAAAAAGTATTGGATAAAGTCATTATTAATCAGAGAAATGCAAATTAAGACAACTCTGAGATACTATTACACACCCCTCAGATTGGCTAGGATGGCAGGAAAAGATAATGCAGAATGTTGGAGGGGATGTGGGAAAAATGGATCACTGATACATTGTTGGTGGAATTGTGAATACATCCAGCCATTCTGAAGAGCAATTTGGAGCTATGCTCAAAAAGTTAATACTGGGCTTATATCCCAAAGAGATCTTAAAGAAGGGAAAGGGACCTGTATGTGCAAAAATGTTTGTGGCAGCTCTCTTTGTGGTGGCCAGAAATTGGAAACTGAGTAGATGCCCATCAATTGGAGAATGGCTGAATAAATTATGAAAATGAATGTTATGGAATATTATTGTTCTGTGAGAAATGAGTTCAGAAAGGCCTGGAGAGACTTACATGAACTGATGCTGAGTGAAATGAGCAGGACCAGGAGATCATTATATACTTCAACAACAATACTATATGATGATCAATTCTGATGGACAAGGCCCTCCTTCAACAATGAGATGAACTAAATCAGTTCCATTTGTTCAATAATGAATAGAACCAGCTACACTCAGTGAAAGAACTCTGGGAAATGAGAATGAACCACTACATAGCATTTCCAATCCCTCTGTTTTTGTCCACTTACATTTTTTATTTCCTTCTCAGGTTAATTTTACCTTATTTCTAAGTCCGATTTTTCTTGTGTAGCAAAATAACTGTATAGATATGTATACATATATTGCATTTAGCATATACTTTAACATATTTAACATATATTGGTCTACCTGCCATCTGGGGGAGAGGGTGGGGGGAAGGAGGGGAAAAGTTGGAACAGATTTTAAGGATCATTGCTGAAAAATTACCCATGCATATATCTTGTAAATAAAAAGCTATAATAAAAAAAGTGTTGGATACAAAGAAAGATAAAAGATAGTCTCTGATCTCAAGGAACTCACAATCTAATGAGGAAGACAATATACAAACAACTATGTTGAAATAAGCTCTCTCTCTTTCTGTCTCTGTCTCTCCCTTTTTATACATACATACATACATACATATATGCACATATATGCACACATACATATGGATGGAAATAATTGCTAGAGAGAAGACACCATCATTAAGAGAGATTGGGAGAGTGGAATTTTGACTGGCACTAAAAGGAATCTGGGGAAGCCAGGAAGTGGTGTTGAGGTTCCATACCAAAGAGAAGACTAAAGGTGGCAAAATTGATACTATGCTGAATTGGAAATCAGAAAGACCTGAGTTAAAATCCTGTCCCAGTCACTAATTAGCTTTTTGACTCTAAGCAAATGTTTCCTAAAAAGCAAACTAAGACATGTTGTGCTTGTCTCTCTCTTTCTCTTTTTCTATGTCTCTCCCTTTATCTTTTTCTAAATATCTTTCTCTCTCTCTCCTTCTTCCCTCTCTCTTTCTCTTTTTTCTATGTCTTTCCCTTTATCACTTTCTAAATCTTTCTCTTTTTCTCTCGCTCTTCTCTCCCTCTTTCTCTTTCTCTTTCTTTCTTGTTTGTCTCCTTGTGTCCATTTCTTTTTCTCTGCCTTTTCCCCTTTCTGTTTCTTTATTTGCTTTCTGTTTGCTTCTGTCTGCCATGGGTAAATCATTTAATTTTACAGAATATCAGTTTCCTCACCTGTAAAAGGGGAACAATAATAGCATCTATCTTTGTGAAGCTCAAATGAGGTAAATATGTAACTATTTTTAAAAATTAAAGTGTTGTTAATCAATTAATAAGTTTATTAAGCAAATATCATGTGCCAAAAATGTACTTGGCACTAAGGACACAAGTATAAAGAATGAAACATTCCCTATTCTTAATGAACTAATGTCATCATCAAAGCTTGGAACATTCCAGAGCCTCCTAAATGAGATCAAGAGAGGTCTACCTACAAAAGAAAAATCAAAAAGATGAAGAAGGCTTAAAGTTGTTCTTAAAACAATGTTACTGTTACTGTACACAAAGTCATTTTGGACTATTATAAATACCCAAGTTAATTGCAAATGACATATGAAGGAAGATGCTATCTATATCCAAAGAAAGAACAGAAAAATAGAAATATGTTTAGAATGATCCTACACATATACACACACAAATATACTTGTGTCTAATGGTAGCCATCTTTCTGGAGGAGTGGGGGAGAGAGGAGGGAAGAAAAGAAAGGGGAAAATAAATTAACATGATAATTTTATTATATATTTAAAAGGAATAGTAAATTATACATAATAGATTTGCAGTTTCATGTGCATTTTTATCATACTATAATGGAAATGTTTATTTTATCCCACAAATCAAAAATAAAATAAATAGTTTTTAAAAGATGAAAAATTCTTACTGTTTTTACAATGATATGCAACTGAATGATTAAAATATAGAACTGATCAGTTAATAAATGTGTTATAGGAACTCATTATTCATGGACAATAAAGTGGCCCAGAATTGAAGCAAAGGAAGCAAGCAGTCTATTCTATATTTGGGAAATTATGTGGTCCTTTCAGTGATTCCAAGCTTTTCCTCAAAATGAAGACCCATCTTTTTAGTGGCAGTATTCTTCTGGTGATGTTGGATGACTTTAACATAGAACATTATAATTAGCAAAGAATTTAAGTGAAAGTCTCTAAAAGCGTAATAAATTGAAAAAAGATTAATAGGCACAAGTTGGCTAAAACTCACTGCCAGCAAAGACTTTTGCTGGAGAAGTGACATAAAGAATACCATGAGAGAAATGTCTAACAAGGTAAAAAAGTAGATCAATCATGTAACAACATATAGGAATAACCACTGGATGGCCAACCTCCTCCACTGGTTTCCAAGCAATATCAAGAAAGCTCAAGGAAAATTACCAGCATGTTAGATCACCCCCTTTTTGAAGGATTTATAGGAATACTTGGACAAGAGTTACTTAAGATAAAAAAGGACAGAAATGGCTTTTAGAGGGAATTCCAATATCAATGTCATCAACAAATCCACCAAAGTATAGATGCAATGGAGTGAGACATGATGAGTATAAATAGACTGCAGCATGTTGCCAACAATCAGTCATATAGAAGAAGGGGCATAAAGGCTCTTCTTGGAAATATACAATTAAAAAAGGAAGGAAGGAAGGAAGGAGGGAAGGAAGGAAGGAAGGAAGGAAGGAAGGAAGGAAGGAAGGAAGGAAGGAAGGAAGGAAGGAAGGAAGGAAGGAAGGAAGGAAGGAAGGAAGGAAGGAAGGAAGGGAGGGAGGGAGGGAGGGAGGGAGGGAGGGAGGGAGGGAGGAAGGAAGGGAGGGAGGGAGGGAGGGAGGGAGGGAGGGAGGGAGGGAGGGAGGGAGGAAGGAAGGAAGGAAGGAAGGAAGGAAGGGAGGGAGGGAGGGAGGGAGGGAGGGAAGGAGGGAGGGAGGGAGGAAGGGAGGGAGGGAGGGAGGGAGGGAGGGAGGGAGGGAGGGAGGGAGGGAGGGAGGAAGGAAGGAAGGAAGGAAGGAAGGAAGGAAGGAAGGAAGGGAGGGAGGGAGGGAGGGAGGGAGGGAGGGAGGGAAGAAGGAAGGAAGGAAGGAAGGAAGGAAGGAAGGAAGGAAGGAAGGAAGGAAGGAAGGAAGGAAGGAAGGAAGGAAGAGAGAGAGGGAGGGAGGGAGGGAGGGAGGGAGGGAGGGAGGGAGGGAGGGAGGAAGGAAGGAAGGAAGGAAGGAAGGAAGGAAGGAAGGAAGGAAGGAAGGAAGGAAGGAAGGAAGGGAGGGAGGGAGGGAGGGAGGGAGGGAGGGAGGAAGGGAGGGAGGAAGGAAGGAAGGAAGGAAGGAAGGAAGGAAGGAAGGAAGGAAGGAAGGAAGGAAGGAAGGAAGGAAGGGAGGGAGGGAGGGAGGGAGGGAGGGAGGGAGGGAGGGAGGGAGGGAGGAAGGAAGGGAGGAAGGAAGGAAGGAAGGAAGGAAGGAAGGAAGGAAGGAAGGAAGGAAGGAAGGAAGGAAGGAAGGAGGGAGGGAGGGAGGGAGGGAGGGAGGGAGGGAGGAAGGAAGGAAGGAAGGAAGGAAGGAAGGAAGGAAGGAAGGATGGATGTTAGAGTAGGGAAGCAAAGAAAGAAAACATTTATTAGGCAGCTACTATCTGCCAGGCACTGTGATAAGCACTTTATGGATATGATCTCATTTGGTTCTCACAACTCTGTGAGGTAAGTGCTATTGCTATCTTTATTTTATAGTTGAAACAGAGGCAGTTTCAGGTTAAATGAGTTGTTCAGGGACACATGGTTAGTAAGTATATCAGTGTATCAGTAGTATTTGAACTCAGGCCATCTTAAGGTCCAGTGTGCCACTGAGGTGCCCCTAGAAAGATAGTCCAGATTCTGCACTGGTATGCACAGTATGTTAAAAGGGCTTCTAGAGTATTGAGTGAATCACTTATGGAAGATTTATGGAAGACAAGAATGATGAAAGATAACATAAAATAAATTATATTTGGCACGAATGCATGGAGGACCCATGTAAATGATTATTTAAAAGGAAAATGTCAATTGTTGGAGAGGCTTTGAGAATGTATCATTAGTGGAGCTATGAATTAGTGCAGTACTTTGGAAAGCAGCTTGGAACTATACTATAAGGTCACTAAATTATGAATAATCTTTTACTCACCAATAGCACTACTAGCCCTATATCCCAAAGAGAACAAAGAAAGCAGAAAAGGGCCCATGTGTACAAAAAATATTGAAAACAATTCTTTTTTATTGTAGAAACAAATGAATACTCATCAATTAAGGAATGGCTAGATAAATTATATGTACACACATATATGTATACAGATACATTCCATGTATGTTTATTTTATATTATGCACTATATGAAATTGCCAAAAAAGTTTTTAAACCAACCTGGATTTTAAACAAGTCTGGGAAAATTTGTGTGAACTGATGTTGAATGAACAGAACCAGGAGAACGATTTCTATAATAACAACAATGCTGTAAAGAAAAACAATGGAGAGACCAGCCACCATTTCAGGGGATAAATAATGAAGCCTGTCAACCACCACTTTATAGAGAATTTATAGACTCAAGGTGCAGAATAAGAATGTGGTAAACATGGGAATTTGTCTTGCTTGGCAATGCATATTTGTTTAAAACCTTATGCTTTCTTTTCTTTTTTTTTTTTAAACACACAAAAGAAAACAAATAGCCAGAAGGAAACAAAGACAAGTTGGCCAGATTTTTAAATTATATTCTGATATCTACTTAAAAAGAAGAGCAGGCTGAATGCAAAAAGATTCACAGTTTCATATGCAATCCTCTTTTCCTGTCTTTCATATATGGAAATGCTCATTTTAGATGGCATTTATTCAGAATTTTTAAAATCACTTAAAAAGATTTAAAGATAAGAAGGAAAAAAGAAGATGATGATAATGGAGATGGAGGATTGAGGGTTCAACTATGGACTGGACCAGAGAGGGGAGTAGAAGGGAGATCACTTGGGAAGGAAGATGGGGCATAGGCTGGGCAGGAAGACAGAGACCTGTATGGAGAGGAGTTCTCGGCAGATGGCAAGCAGGAGCTAGCATCAGTAGGAAGCTGAGCTGGGCTGGAAGAGTTGCCAGGATACAGCTTAATAGCAGCTGGCTTGGCTCCATTTGACAGGGCTGGGAAATCTGAGAAGGGCAACTCGAGGCTAGGCGGTTGAGGACAGCTGAGGTCATCCTGAAATGAGATGGAAGACTGGGTACCCAGGAGTCATGGGCAATTCCAAAGCCCTGGAGGGATAGCCGGCTCCAATATCAATTATGTTTCCTAGTTCCTTCCTCCCAAGATCCCTGAGAGGCAGGCAGTGCAACTGAACTGCTACTATACCCATTTTATAGAGGAAGAAATTGAGACTCAGAGAGATTCATATAAAAAGCCTTTATCTCTCCATTTTTTCCCATTATGATATTGTGACTTTGTCAAATGTTTGGCAAAATCTCCTCATTCTCCACATGCTGTAAAATAGCTAGGTAGAATTAAGCCTGGGGGAAAAATAAGGTGGGGTAGGAGAGAAACACAGAGCAGGCAACTGGGACCTAAAGGGAGTTTAAGGATTTGTTGATATAGCAGCATAGAATTGGGGAGAGAGCAGGGAGATGGATGAGAAGAGGGAATATAAGACAGTGGGCTCTGGGGAGAGGGCAGTTGTCCCCTAGAAAGTCCTGAAGAGCAGTTGCTGAGCATGGGGCAGGGGACTTGAACCAGTCTCCTGGGAAACGAAGCAAGGACACAAGTCCTCGAGGGGAAGAAGTCATCCCACCATCATGTCGGAATCTCATTCACCTCATGCTGGTTCTGCTGCTAACTGGGTTGTGATCTCCAAATCTGGTGGAGATTGCCAGTAGAATGTCCTAGGTACCAGTATTTGCCCCAATACTCTTTGTGACCTTAATTGATGTCATGGAAAGCAGAGACAGCAGCCTTTTCAGTTTTTCAAATTGGAGAAGGAATAGTTAATATTAGATGATAAGGAGAGGATCCAAAAAACAGTCTAGAAAAATAAGTTAAATATAGTTAAGATTCAATTTATGAGAAATTTTTGAACTTGGGCTCCAAAAAGCAATTCATGAATATGACATTTGCAAGTTAGGGTTATTCAACAAATCATTTGAAAATGATCTACAGGTTGTAGTGAACTGCAAGCTCAATATGAGCCAGAACTTTGCTAACAGCTAAAAATGCAAATGTGATCTTGGGGTGTGTTAAAATAGGCCCAGAATCCAGAAATAAAAAGGTCAGGGTCCTTTGCACTGATCTGCACTGATCAGATTGCTTCTGACATAATGTTTTTAATTGTGGCTGCCATGATTTAGGAAGGACATTGATATGACATTTTTAGAGGGACATTGAAAATATCTTTGATGGGTAGTTAGGTGGCACAGAGGAGAGAGTGTTGTGCCTGGAATTAGGGAGACATGAGTTTAAAACCAGCTTCAATATGATCCTGGACAAAACACTTAACCTCAGTTTCCTCCTCTGTAAAATGGGGATAATAATAGCACCTACCTCTCAGGGTTGTTTTGAGGATGAAAAAAGATAATAATTGTAAAACACATAGCACATAGTAGGCCCTAGATAAATATTAGCTATCATTATTATGGTTGATGAGGAAATTCAAGGCTAACAGCAGGCTTCTGTAAGAGATACTCAATAGTAGTTAGTGCACATTATAACCATCACACAATGGACTGAAAGATATAGAGAGCACATGATATTGCTGAGATTTTTGAGTAGGTGGGTGGGTGTTTTGTGTTTGTTTATTTTTGTTAAAAAAAAAAAAAAAAAAAGGATGTTTGATTCAGTGGAGAAAAAAGCCTACTTTAAATGCTGTCTTCCAACAAGGAACATATTATACCAGGCATATGAATGAGTGAATGAATCAATAAAAGAACATTTATATTTATTTGTCTTCACTATGCAAAGCATTGTGCATGCAAATTAAAAAGGAGAGTTTGTCCCTGCTCTCAAAGAGCTCACTTTCTATTGGAAGCGACAACAGATATAGATTTCAATTGCAAATCAAATGGAAAAGACCAGTTAGAGTGGGGTAGCCAAGCAGACTAGTATTAATGCATCTTCTGTAATTATTAATTAATAATAATTCCCTAAAATTCCACTGATAATTTTATTGATAAGCCTTTTTTTGGTCATGCTCAAGTCTTTGTGATCCCAGTGGAGTTTTCTTGGCAAAGATACTGGAGAGCTTTGTCATTGTCTTCCCCAAGGACCCATTTTACAATTGAGAAAATTGAGGCAAATAGAGTTGTGCTTTTCTCAGAGTCACATAACTAGTAAATGTCTGAAGCTGAATTTAAATTCAGGTCCTCCTGACTCCTGGCCCATCTACTGTGCTATCTAGCTGCCTTCCACTGACAAAACTAGACCCGTTTTTGATGATGAATAATATGACGGAGACTTCTGTAGCAAGAATTTTCCTCCCTCTCCCCAGTCTTTAGAGCTTATGGCAATACCTGCCAGGTTTAATCTCCTCAAGGGTTGCTCCCCCGGATGATGACTGGAAGCAGGGTCATCTGCCTGTGGGCAGAAGCTGGTCAGCAGCTGGTGGTAATGTAGTGATGAGGTTAAATTGCTCCTTCTCTCATTGTTGATGGTGGGGACCAGTCTGGAAGCAAATTTCCTCCCCCCACCACGAGTTCTACTTTCCTTTATTTAAATAACGAAGCATTAGCTTTGGCACAGCAGGGGAAAGGAAGGGGTCCCAAAATGGGGTGAGGGAACAGCAGCATAGGGAAGGCCGGGAGGGGGAGATAGAGATGGGCAATGGTTGGAGCTAGATCTGTATTCCTGCCTTCCCCTGACCCTTTTAGGCACACCAGTTCTAATTGACATAAAAATTAAGGAGGAGAGAGAACAAATAAAAACACTCATCTCTCTCTAAAATCAATCCTGGGGAGAGATTAAAGGGGAGGAGAGCCAAAGTTGGGGTGCACCAATCAGGGAAGGAAATAGGTAAAAAGGGGGAGAATATTATGGGGCCCATAAGGCTCTGTTGGCATTAGGCTCAGCCCTTAGCACCAGCAGCAAACTCCTGGATCTTCTGAACCCTAGTACCTGTGGGTGGTACAGAGAGGAGATTCACTCCAGCACTAGCTGATGAATACAGTCACAGCGGTGATGATCTTCAACACTTTGAGGGCTGAGATGCAGCCACTGAATCCTGATAATGGATGCTGGCACATGTATTGTATCCTGGACAGAAAAAATGAAGAAATTGAATGAACTGTCCCTCCTGAGAGTCTTGTGCATAATGTCATACCAGAAGATAAAGGAACAAGGGGTAAAGTTTAGGACTAGAGAATAGAGAACCCCAAACTAGAGCTGCTGGAAATAGGGGTCACCCAGAAAGAGGCAGGCAGGCAAGGAAATTCAGGGGAAGGGCCAAGGTAATGAACATTCAGAGGTAGTACAGAGTGGACTCTTGTCTTCTGGAAATCCCCAGGGGATTTCTATGGATTTGTCCTGTAAGAAGTAGTGTTGGATAGGACAAAATGAGGGCAGGCGGGGTGTGGGAGGGTGGGGCAGCAGAACCCCCCAGGGCTATATGTTGCAACTTCTCCCACAATCCAGCTCCCGGACTTTTCCACTGAGCCCCTCCTGCCTTTTCAGAAGGTGCTACTGTGGCTGCTGTTGTTGAAGCCTGAGTGTTAGAGGAGCCCTAATCTCGGGTTCTATGGAGGTTGAGCTTTCTGGAAGGCAGCTGGGATCCGGGCCCAGGAGGTCGGGCTGGTGGCTCATTGCATGGTGGGAACTCACTGTTCTCAATGTAGACACTAAGTGTGCCACAGTGGGTGCTGAAAGGGATTGTCAGTCTCTGGGTTTGGCAAATGGGCCATGTCTGAAGATCTGGCCTCAGCTTCAAGGCGGTCACTGCTATTCCTCAAGGTGTGGGGATCAGGTCCCTAAACCGTCTCCTTTGGAATCTGAGGGAAGATAGTAGTCAGGGTGATAATGGCCATTTAATTTGTCCAGAACAAGATGCCTCCTGTCTTTCCCTCAGATACTTTGCTATTTCTATGAGGCTGGCTTGCCACAGCAATAGTAGTATTATTATTTTTAGGAAAATATTATATTACTATTTTGATTTTTAAAATTATAATGTTCATTGACTATATAACAACAACAATAACTTTGTTTGATTACCTTCTAATCATTACTATTGAACCAGTTTTAAAATAAGGATATATAATCTCCCCAAAGATGTCTGACACCATCATGAAGGAAATCCAACTCAGAGACCAAGCCATCCTATGGATGGGGAAACTATATGATGCTTTTGTTTATGGATAACACTCTGCTAATGGCTTCATGTCTGAGTACCATGGAGTCTTCTAAATTGGATCCATAATCACTCAAAGAATTCCCTTTAATTATCCATTCAAGAAGAACCAAGCAATTGAAGAATGCATATTGCCCAGACTATGTAGATGGATAAACAGGGCTAATTTCATCAGTCTACAATGTATCTCTTATTGTGAAGTAGAAAATGAACAGTGTGAGCTGGACCCAGAATTGAACCAGAGGGATGAATTGCTTTTGAGACATAGTGAAGTACTTTGAATGACCCTTTTCTTTGAAACAAAGATCCATTTTTGTGCTAATATTTTTCTGGTAATGGTGAATGGTAGTGAGTCATGAAATACAATAGCCTCTGAGAAGCTGACAGTGATGACAGCACAGTGGATAGAGCACCAAGCAGGGAGATAGGGTAGAACTAAGTTCAAATCTAGCTTCAGAGACTTATAAGCTGTGGGACCTTAGATATGTCACAACCTCTGCTTGCCTCAGTTTCCTCCCCTGTAGAAAAAAAGAAATAATAATATTACTATTATTTACATCTATCTCACCTGTTGTTGTGAGGATCAAATGAGACAAATGTGCAAGTGTTAAAAAAAAACAAAAAAACCTGATAGCTAATATTATTATTGTAATGGATCATGAAAAAGGCACTGGGGAAGTTAGTGCATGGTAAGTAGTAATAGCTAATAGCTAGGATTTGTGTAGCACTTCCACGTTTGCAAAGTGTCCTACCTGCTATACAATCTAGCTGCCTTATATGATATGAGCAGATTATATCATTGCAGACAAGGTATCACATAGAAAAGAGGTATCACCAAAGAAATGCTCTGTCCAAAGAAAAGACAGGATGATGATCATGTGGTAATAATGAAAGATAACCAATAATTAGCTCACATTCAGTTTGTGGATTCAAGATATCAAGAGAATTTTTTCACATCATAAAAAATATCAAAATTAATAAGATTACAGATATACTGAAAGATCAGAGCATTGACAAACTGTAGAATATCTAAAGGAGAGTGACCAGAATGGTGAGGACCTTGAAACCATGCTGAATGAAGATTAGTAGAAGGAACTAGAGATACTTAGACTAGAGAAAAGAAGACGTTGTGAGAGAGGGGAATGAAGAAGGGCACAAAAACTGTTTTCAAGCATTTTAAAGGATGCCATATGGAAGAGAAACTAGAATTGTTCTGTCTGGTCCAGAAGTCATCACTATCATTATCATCATCAACATCATCATCATCATCATTGTGTTCAGTAAGTAACAACATTTCTATAGAGTTTTTTGCAAGAATGCTTTATATATATATTATCTCATTTGAACCTCAAAACAACAATCCCAGGAGATAGATTTTATTTCCATTTTATAGATTAAGAAATTGGGGCACAGAAAGGTTAAGTTATTGATCTGTCCTACCCATGAGCAATTGATATTTTCCAATTGTTTAAATTTGACTTTATTTTTGTGAAAAGTGTTTTGTAATTGTATTCATATAGTTCCTGAGTTTGTAATTGTTACTCCTTTGCCTTCCTGAATATCACATTCCATAGCCTCTGGTCTTTTTAATGTTGCAGCTTCCAAATGCTGTGTAATTATAATTGAGCCTTCCCAATATTTGAACTGTTTCTTTCTATCCACTTGTAGTAATTTTTCCTTAATGTGATGGTTCTGAAATATTATTCTTTGGAGTTTTTATTATGGCATCTTTTTCTTGAGGTGATTAGTGGACTTTTTCAATACCTATTTTGCCCTCTGATTCTAGGACATCAAAGAAGTTTTCCTTAATAATTTCCTGAATGATATTGTCCAGATCTTCCTTTTGATTATATCTTTTGGGTAGTCCAGTGATTCTGATATTGCCTCTCCTGGATCTATTTTCCAGGTCATTTTTCTCTTTCTCATGAAATACATTACATTTTCAATTTGTTTGATTGATTTTTGCTGTTTCATAGTCATTAGTTTTCATGTGCCCAATCCTAATTTTTAAGTTGTTTTCCTCAATTAGTTTTGTACTTTCTTTTTCATTTGGCCAATTTACACTCTTTAAGGAATACTTTCTTCAATGAATTTTTGTATCTCCTTTTCCATTTGGCCAATTCTTTTTCTAAGCTGATGATTCTTTTTTCATAATTTTCTTACATTGTTCTCATTTCTTTTCTCAATTTTTTTCTTCTTCTCTTAAATGATTTTTAAGCTTCTTTTTTAGCTCTTTCATGAGTTCTTTCTGGGCTTATAGGCATGTACCATTTTCCTTTGGGGCTTTTCCCATAATTTATTTGATATGGTCATCCTCATCTGAATGAATTTGTATCTTGATCTTCTCTGCCACCATAATAACTTTCTGTGGTCAAGTTCTTTTTTGTTGTTTTTTTGCTTATCTTTTTTATGCCTTTTCCCTTTCTTTTAAATTTGAGATCTCCTGTTGGGGTGAACAGGAGACTGTCTTGGGCTTTCTGCACCAGGGGCTGCAGGGATTGGCTCTTTATGTGGTGTTGCACTGATGTTGCCCTGAGGTCTATGGGGAAGCCTGATTCTGGTACAGCACTGAGGAATTGGGTTGGGGACTGACTGATGCTGCTGGAAGCCATAGCAAGCTTACTTAGTGCTGAGCTCAGGTCTTAGTGGAGGTGTCTGGCCTTTCCTGAGGCTGGTAGGATGTTTCTGTGCTTCTCTCGGCTACATTGAAACACATGGAGTCTGACTGCTGGCAGTTGTCTATTTGTCCAGGGTTATGCTGAAGCACATGGTAATTCTCAAAGTTGGAGGTTGTCCATTCCCCTAGCTATGCTGGGGTACATGAGAGTCCTGGTGTTGGTGCTTGCCTGCTCCTTGTCACTGAGACTCAGGATCTACCACTGATTTGTTAAGGTAGAACTTGCTAGGACACTTTCTGTACTGGACTGTGCTTCCCTTTTACCTGAGTGAATCAGACTCTTCTTGCCAATCTTCCAAGCTTCATGGGCTCATAGCATGCTCCCTTGACCCTGTTCATAAAAGAACTACTGTGTACAATTTTCTCTTGGTTCTGCTCCCTTCACTCAGCATCAGTTCATGTGAATCTTTCTAGGCTTTTCTAAAGTCAGCCTGCTGATTATTTCTTATACAACAATAATTGGACATTATATTCATATACCATAACTTGCTCAGTCATTCCCCAATTGATGGATTCATTCAATTTCCAGTTCCTTGCCACTACTACAAACATTTTTCACATCATAAAAGAACTACTATTGTCATCCATACTTAGCTTTTTCAAATATAGTTGGTCTATGAATTTCCTGGATAGTCTTTTTAGTCTCTATAGAGAATTCCTGGAGCCTGATACTCATTCCAATAAGCTGATTTAGGTTCTCTGGGACTCAGTTTCCTCTGCTCAACAAAATGAAGGATTGGTGCTCCTAAATCACTTCCAGCTATAGGTCTCTGGTTCTACAAGTCTTAGTCACTTTTAATATCTCACCTCAATTGGATACACTCCTCCACCTCATTCATAAGACTAAGCCCTGAACATGGCCCTGGGATGCCCTGAACTTAGCTTTAGGTTAATGACTGTGAAAGGCTGGGAGGGGGAAAAGTTCAGGTTTCAGGCAGGGATTAAGGGAGGAGGCCTTCGGTTTAGGTTTAGTACTTAGTTTCCTCACAGTCCCTTTCACCAGGTGCAGCCCAGAGCCCTCCACACCCAAGGCAGACAGGTGGAAGCCATCAACTGTGCCCTTGGAATGTACAGACTGCAGAGAGGTGCAAAATGAGATCGTATGTCTTCTTGGGAGGGGAGTGTCTTGGAGGACTGAAGTGTGTCAAATAAAGGTGTGGTCCAAAGAAGGAACTGAGTAAGACTCAGATAGACAATGAATAGAACTGCAGATCCCTACCCCTTCCCAGATCCTTGCTAAGGCCCCAGGGAAGCAGGGAAGACAGCACCCTATAAAGATCCCTTTACCCAAGGAACATGAAAGCTAGAATATTCACCTTATCAGTCAACAAACATCTTTTAAGTGCTTACTATGTGTAAAACAGTGTAACAAGCAATGAGGATACAAATAAAGGTTCAAACACTGTGGATGCAGAGAAAGAATGGAAACCATACTGGCATCTAAGAAAAACCCTGGGAGCCCTGGACCATAAAAAAGAAGAGAAAAGAAAAAAAGGATCTTTCCAGTTAATGTCTTGATTCCCAGATTTGTTGCATAAAAAGACCATCTGTCAGTCTGGGACACTCATTGCCATCTTACTCCCCCCCAATCCCAATTCTTTTTTTGTCAGATGTCATCTCTCAGTCACTTCCTCTTCTTTCTGAAAGCTTTCCTGATTTCTGCCTACTGAGGTCCAAGTCAATCCATTGCTTCTAAGAGAGTGATTCTTAATTTTTTAGATGGCATGGACCCTTTGGGCAGTGTGATTAAGTCTATAGATCTTTTCTCACAATAGTGTTTTAAAATAATTGAAAGAAATCCTATGGAGAAAAAGCACCTGACAAAATTCAATACCCATTCCTATTAAAAACAATAGAAAGCATAAAAATAAATGGAGTTTTCTTTAAAATGATCAGTAGCATCTATCTAAAATCATCAGCAAACATATGTAATGAGGATAAACTAGAAGCATTCCCAGTAATATCAGGGGTGAAACAAAGTTGCCCACTATCACCATTACTATTCAATATTGTATTTTTTGATTTCCCCCCGCCCCCAGGCTGGGGTTAAGTGACTTGCCCAGGGTCATACAGCTAGGAAGCGTTAAGTGTCTGAAATCACATTTGAACTCCGGTCCTCCTGAATTCAGGGTTGGTGTTCTATCCACTGCGCCACCTAGCTGCCCCACTATTCAATATTGTATTAGAAATGTTAGTTTTAGCAATAAGAGAAAAAAAAAAAAAAAGAAATGAAAGGAATTAGAAAGGTAATGAGGAAACAAAATTATCACTTTTTGCAGATGATATGATGGTATACTTAGAGTATCCTAGAAAACCAACTAAAAAGCTACCAGAAATAATTAACAACTTTAGCAAAGTTGCAGGAATAATAAATCCACATAAATCTTCATCATTTCTATATGTTACTAACAAAGTCCAGCAACAAGAGATACAAAGAGAAATTGCATTTAAAATAATTGTAGATAATATAAAATATTTGGGTGTCTACCTGCCAAGACAAAATCAGGAACTATATGAACACAATTACAAAACATTTTCCATACAAATAAGTTAGATCTAAACAATTGGAAGAATATCAAGTGCTCATGGGTAAGTCAAGCTAATATAATAAAAATGGCAATTCTATCTAAATTAATCTACTTATTCAGTGCCATACCAATCAAAATACCAAAAAATTACTTTATAGAGCTAGAAAAATAATCATAAAGTTCATCTAAAAGAACAAAAGGTCAAGAATTTCAAGGGAATTAATAAAAAAAAATGCAAACAAGGGTGGCCTAGCTATAGCAAACCTAAAACTTTATTATAAAGCAGCAATCATCAAAGCCATGTGGTACTGTTTTGTTAAGAAATAGTAATTGATCAGTGGAATAGGTTAAGTTCACAAGACACAATAGTCAAGGACTATAGCAATCTAGTGTTTAATAAACCCAAAGGCCTCAGCTTTTGGGACAAGAAGTCCCTATTTGACAAAAAATATTTGGGAAAATTGGAAATTAATGTGGCAGAAACAAAGCATTGACCAAGACCTAACATCCCATACCAAAATAAGTTCAAAATGTGTTCATGATTCAGACATAAAATTAGGAGAACAAAGAATATTCTATCTACCTCTCAGATTTGTGTAGAAGGAAGGAATGTATGGCCAAAGAAGAATAAGAAAACATTATGAAATGCAAAATGCATTTTGACTACATTAAATTAAAATGTATTTGTATAAACAAAAGCAATGCAGGGAAGCAGAAAACTGGGGGGGAAATTTTACATCCAAGGGTTCTGATAAGGGCCTCATTTCTAAAATAGAGAATTCACTTAAATTTATAAGAATTCTCCAATTGATAAATGATCAAAGAAATGAATAGACAATTTTCAAGTGAAGAAATTAAAACCATTTCTAGTCCTATAAAAAGGTGCTCTAAATCACCACTGATCAGAAAAATGCAAAGACAGATAACTCTGAGGTACCACCTGTCAGATTGGCTAAGATGATAGGAAAATATAATGAGAAATGTTGGAAGGGATATGGAGAAACTGGGGCACTGATACATTGTTGGTGGAGTTGTGAAGTGATCCAACCATTCTGGAGAGCAATTTGGAACTATGCCCAAAGGGCTATCAAACTGTGCATACCTTTTGATCCAGCAGTATTTCTACTGGGCTTGTATCCCAAAGAGATCTTAAAGGAGGGAAAGAGAACCATATGCCCAAAAATGTTTGTGGCAGCCCTTTTTGTAGTGGCAAGAAACTGGAAACTGAGTGGATGCCCATCAGTTGGAGAATGGCTGAATAAATTATGGTATATAAATGTTATGGAATATTATTGTTCTATAAAAATGATCAAGAGGATGATTTCAGAGAAACATGGAGAGATTTACATAAACTGATGCTGAGTGAAATGAGCAGAACCAAGAGAATAACAACAATGTATTATGTGATGATTAATTGTGATGGACATGGCTTTTTTCAACAGTGAGGTGATTCATGCCAGTTCCAATGGACTTGAAATGGAGAGAGCCATCTGCACCCAGAGAGAGAACTATGGGGGCTGAATGTGGATCACAACATAATATTTTCACTTTTTTGTTGTTGGTGTTTGCTTGTTTGTTTTTTCTCATTCTTTTTTTTTTTTCCTTTTGATCTGATTTTTCTTGTGCAGCATTATAAAAGAGGAAATATGAGTAGAAGAATTGCACATGTTTACCCTATAATGGATTGCTTGCTATCTGGGGGAAGGGGTGGAAGGAGGGGAGGGAAAAAGGTTTAGAGCATAGGGTTTTATAGAGGCATCTTTGCATGTATTTTGAAAATAAAAAGCTACAAAAAGAAAAAAGTATGCTTCAAAAAAAAGCCACATACAAACAAAAAAAGAAAATCATTGAACTAACAAATAAAACTAGAAGCTGGTTTTTTTGGGGGAGATAAAATAGATAAACCTTTGGATAATTTGATCAGAAAAGGAAAGAAGAAAACCAAATTACTAGTATCAAAAATGAAAGGGATGAATTCATCACCATTGAAGAAGAAATTTAGACAACTGTTAGGAACTATTTTGCCTAATTATATGCCATTACATTTGACATTCTGTCTTTTATTTTTTTAAATAATGGCTTTTATTTTCAAAATACATGCAGGGATGGTTTTCAGCATTCACTGTTGTAAAACCTTGTGTTCCAGGTTTACTTACCTTCTTTCCTCCCACCCACATCCCCTAGCTGACAAGTGGTCCAATATGTGTTAAACATGTGCAAAATTTGACATTCTAAATGAAATGGATGAATATCTACAAAAATATATGTATATAAATTACTTAGATTAACAAAAAAAAGGAAATACAATATTTAATTAATCCAACTTCAAAAAAAAAAAAAAAAAAGGAAAGAAATCCTAAATATCACTGGGAGTTCAATGAAAATAAAGATGTATTTTTTCCTATCCAAAAACATAAGACCACATTAAATCCCTCCATGGACCCCTTGAATTCACACTCTAATGCTAATCATCCAAACACATTGCAACATTTTTTAGTTAATTCCTTTTTTCCTTGCATGTCTCCAAATTAGGCAAGTGGCTATTTGATGACAAGAATCCCCTTTGACTCTGGCCTTTTGGGATAGCTCTTCTCCATCCCCAAAACCAACCCTACTACTGACTGACAGAGTCAACCTAAGCATTAGTTGGAGGAGGGTAGAGAAGTCAGAGAAGAAACCAATCAATCAACAAGCATTTATTCATAACCTACTGTGTTTAAGCATTGGGTCAGGTACTAAAAATATAAAGACAAAAGTCCAAGACTTCCTATCCCCAAGAGGTTTACAGTTTACCAAGGGGGAGGGGAGGAAGATGGGTAGGGGATACATACAGAGATATATACAAAACGTACCTGGAATAGATCACCCAGGATGCCTTGATGCCTGGAATGTTAAAGAAAACAGCAAAAAGAGAATATGGGTTGAGTAAGGAATCATCTCATTTGGTCTTGTATTCTTATCAACATTCTCTCCACTATGCTAGTGTTGAGCATTTTAGGTAATCTTGGTCAATTCTTGGTCAAGTCCAAGGTCACTGGGACTTTGGTGAAATACTAACTAACCCTCGCCTCAACCAACATGCAGATCCCTTCTCCCTCATCCTCAGTGGTGACACTTGTTATGGGTATGGCAAAGAACGGTTATACGTATAACATAAAATTACCAAATAAAAAAGCACCTACCCCAATCTATACCTGAATATAATACATATATCCTTAAAATATATACAACAGCCCCAAATAGTCAATTAATCTCAATTTATCAATCAACAAGCCTCTATTAAGTTTCTGCAATATGCCTGGCACCCTGCTGGATGCTGAGAATACTAAATTTAAAATGAAAAACAGTCTGTACAAATCTACATAATGTAGATTAGTTTAAATATATGTGTGTGTACATATGTAAATAAATCTATATGTATATAAATTATGTATATATATATATATATATATATATATATATATATATATATATATGCAAAAAAAGAAGTGCAAGGTAATTTTGCTGGGGAGAACTGGCAACTGGGGGAAATCCAGAATGGCCTCCAGTGAAAGGTGACATTAGGCTGAGTTTTAAAGAAAATTAAGGACTTCAAAAGCAGAGCTGAAGGAGTTCATTTAGGGTAGAATTTGTGCAAAAGTACAGAGATAAGAGAGGTGTGTCAATTCAAGTATTTCCAGTAACAAGGAACTCACAGCCTTCCAAGATGGCCAATTTTCCTTTTTAAATAACTCTTGTAATTCTAAGGACATTCTTCCATACATAGATAAAATAGGCTTCTTTGGAATTTCCTCTCAGTTTAGTTAGCCTTCTCAGACACAAGATAATAAGAGAAGGAGAAAAAGAGAACTGGAAGGAAGGAAGGAAGGGAGAGAGGGAGAGGAGAGAGAGAGAGAGAGAGAGAGAGAGAGAGAGAGAGAGAGAGAGAGAGAGAGAGAGAGAGAGAGAGAGAGAGAGAGAGAGAGAGAGAGAGAGAGAGAGAGAGAGAGAGAGAGAGAGAGAGAGAGAGAGAGAGAGAAAGACAGAGAGAGAGAGAGAGAGAGAGAGAGAGAGAGAGAAAGACAGAGAGAGAGAGAGAGAAGGAAGAAGAGAGGGGGGAGGGAGGGGGAAGGGAGGAAAGGAGAAAGAAAAAGAAAAAAGAAATGAGGAGAAAGACAACAAAAATGATACATCAAACCTATTCAAGAAAAACAGCTCCTTTCCACTCAGATTAATAATGATACTAAGAATAATAATGATAATAATTATTATTATAATTATGATTAAGAAAACAATAATAACTGACACTTAAATAACAGTTTAAGGCTTGCCCAGCCCTTTGCATTCATTATCTCATTTGCTCCTCATAAATCTCAGTGAGTAGACACTACAGTTACTCTCCTAATTTCATTGAAATTGAGGCTTCAGAAGTTGTGACCTCACAGGATCACAGAATTAATAGGGACCTTACAAGTCACCAGAACAACCCCCTTATTTGGTCACACAGCTAATAAATGGCAGAGGCAGAGTTTGAACCCAGATGTTCTTGAGGTTCAAGGTTGTTTTTTGTTTCTTTCCATTACATTTCCCACTTTATTCTGGTATGCCCTTTACAAAATGGAAACTCAGAAGTACTGAATGCAAGAGCTGGAAGGCACCTTTGAAGCCATCTAGACCAAGTGCCTGGCTGAGAATTTTTCCCCTCTACAGTATCCCCAACCATTCAGCCTCTGCTTGAAGACCCCCCAGTGAAGGGGAACCTATCAATCTTTGAGGCAGCATGTTCTATCCTGGTCTTATAGGCAGGAACCACTTCATTTTTGCCCTTACATGCCAGGACCTACACAATAATTCAAGCAAAGTAGGTCTTAATAAATGATTACTGAATTTTCTTGATGTATAGAACAACTTTAGGAATGCAGTTTCCAGTGCAGGGCCTCTTAAATGAAGTGGGTGGTCACCATTTTGGCAGGATGCCAAGCCTAAAATATCTGGCCTCTAACCTCCAGCCCAGCCCAGCTCAAGGAGCCCCATAAGAGAGAGAAAGGGGGGAAGGGAAGGAGGGAGGTCCTGGAAATTAGATGAAGCTAATCCTCTTAGAGAACAGGTTTCTCCACCTCTCTCTCCTCCTCCTCCTCTTCCTCTTCCTGGATAAGTCAAAACTATAGGTCCCTGGGAGACGGTTGGCACAACCAAGTAGACCATGTGGGCATCAAGGCTGGTTCTCCTGGCTGTGACTACTGCTGTATTCGGGGAGTTTGGTGAGATGGGGATGAGGGCTAAGGTTGAACGGGAAGGAGAGAGGGGAGAATGAGGAGGGCACAAAAGCAGATGGAAGGTCAAAGAGAAGAGTCCAGAATGGGTTTAAATGAAACATTCTTTTCATTCACAATGGCCTCCCCCACAAGACCTGAGCAAGGTAAAAAAAAAAAAAAAAAAAGTCAGAGATGGGGGAGAGAAAAAGAGGGCGAGGGAGGAGAGAGAAGAAATAGGGACTTATTCTATATCTGCCATTCTCTCTCTCCACCCTTGGGATGTCCTTAGCCTACCTGTTTCATATAGAAATGGAGACAGAAACAGAAAACGGGTTGCAGGAGAAGCTGGGAAAGAGATCTAAGAGAGACAAAGGGATAAAGGATAGTTATGAAAGATGGAGATATGGAGATAAAAAGATGAAATGAGGAGAAGAATGAAAGAGAAGGGAGAAACTGTATAGTGTCTTTTGTCTCTTGTCAGATGAAGATGCAAAAGATAAAGAAAGATGGAGATAGATTTACATTTCCTGAGTTCAGAGCTTACTAGACAGAGAAAGGAGAAGAGGAAAGGGAGAGAGACAGACAGACAGATGGACATAACAACAAAGACAGAGACTGAGAGACAAAGAAAGAGAGAAAGTGAGATATTGAGAGAAAGAAGTTGAGAGAGAGAGACACAGAGACACAAAGGAGGGGAGAAGGGAGATACAGAGGATCAGGAGAATGACAGTCTGTGAAGAGAAGAGGGAAGCAGTGTAAAGTGAGGTGAAAAGGTAGATTGAGGTCAGACGAGGAAGGGCTGGTGAGTTATAACTTTAGCCCCATAGGTAATAGGGAACTATATTGAAGATGTTTGAGAAGACTGACTAGCGTATGCATGGTGGCCGGGAGGGGAGAAGGTAGAGAGTCTGGTCAGGAAAACAGTCCGTTAGTTCAGCTAAGGGGTGATGGAGAAGCCCTCCTCGGTGGTAGAAGTGGGAGTGGAGAACGCGGGACAGTCACAACCGAGCCGAACGAGGAAGTGGATGGGACAGTGAGGGCCTCAAAGGTCATTCGGGGTTTCTCTGCCTGCCCCTGACTCGCTGTGTGGCCAAAGCCAAGTCGGTTCTTTTTCCTTTCCAGACCTCCGTTTTCCTCATCTGAAAATGGAGGTGGATTGGTCCCCCCTCAGAAGCTCTTTCCAGGTCTAACTATCTAGATGCAAAGACGGAAGAGGAGAGAAGGGAGGACAGGTAGTTAGGATGGGCCAGAACCAAAAATTTTCCCCTTCCTGGGAGGGTGGGGGGCAGGGAAGCGGATTAACCCGAGAGAGCCGTGCCTCATACACGCCCCAAGGGCGAGGTGCAGGAGGTGCTGTGGGGACTCCGGGAGATGCCCGTGCTTTCTGCGGGTTGGTTAGCGGGGATGTTTGGAGAAGGGATCAGGTTTCAAGGAGTGAAGGGGAGGGAACGTAAGGAGGGCTGTTCTTGGAATGTTACCTTCCACCCGGATGTGTGTTTACACAACACGCCTCCCCCTCGGAGCCCCGGCCCCAAAGGCAAAGAGGAGACGTCCAGCTCCCCTCAAGAAGCCCATTTCCCTCCTCCTGTAACCCCCCCTCATCCCTAACTCCAGCACCCAGAGGCCCTTGTGTTTTAGATGTTGGGTCTGCCCCCTCCCATTTCAAGGGGAATTCTAAGACTCAGAGATGAAAGGACTCTCCCCCGCCCCGTGCCAAAATGAATCTGTGAGGGAAGCCAGTTCCCCGATTTCCAGTCTAGACCCAACAGAATCTTTCTGGGAGCCCCTTCCCCTTGGTGGGTGACCCCCCAGAGGAAAAGAGCCGTGACACCCTCCAAAGTCTTGGAAGTTTCTGAGGGGAGGGGCCCCATCTTCCCTCTCTCCTTCCCCTCTTAGGTCAGGGCTCCCCGTGGGCAGAGAATGTAGCATCCCCGGGACTGAGAGGAAGATGGGAAGGGCTGAAGAGACGCTGGCTGACCATATTCTTCCTTCCCCACGTAGCCTGGGCGCTAAAATGTTACAGCTGCCCGCAGCCCACCAACATCTCGGAGTGCACCACTATTGCCAACTGCGCCCCCGAGGAGACCATGTGCAAGACGACTATGTATTCCCTGGAGGAAGGTGAGGAGAGGGCTCGGGTTCCAAGGGTAGAAGCCTCACATGACGTGCTTGGGCCAGGCCAGCAAAATAATGAAAGAAGGAAATTTTCCATGGAGTAATTCCACCTTTCCCACTAAGGTCAATGGGGTTAGTAAAGAGAAACCTGGACTTACAATCACAATATGTGATTTAAAAATCCTAGCTTCACCCACACAAGATATGTGGGTTTTTTTTTTAAAAATCTTTTTCTTTTTTTTTGAAGCAGCTGAAGTTATGTGACTTGCCCAGGATCACATAGCTAGCAAGTATTTGAGTCCAAGGCTAGTGCTCAATCCATTGCACCACCTAGCTGATCCAAATCTTGTACTTTTTAAAAAAGATATAGGCTCAGGGGAACTGGATAGAACAATGAGCCTGAGTTCAAATAATACCACTTACTAGCTGTATGACTCTGAACAAGTCATGTCACAACTCCAATTGCCTCATCAAAAAAAAAAAAAAAAAAAGGAAAAAGGAAAAAAAAAACCATAAAGCTTCTTGCCCCTTCAATTTCATCATCTATAAAATGGGGTCTAACAAATATTTATAAAGTGTTTATAGTGGATTTGAGGTCAGAGGACTTGTGCTTACTACTTACTTACTCTCTGTGTGACTTTAGGCAATCCTGTCACCTCCCTAGTCCTCAGTTTCCCCATCTGAAAATGGAAAGATTAGACCAAATGGTCTCTAAGGTCTCTTTCTAGTTCTGAATCCTGGGACTCTGAAAAAAGTATATTCTCTGCCATAAGACTTACAAGAGGTTGTGGGTTGCAGGGGGTTAAGGTGAGGGAATGGCACAAAGAGGAAATAGAATGAAAAACAAAAATAAGGATGATATAAAATGGAATTAGGGGAGAGAAGAAACCCAGGACCCTGGGAAAACCTGAGGATGGAGACTCAGGGAGGATGGTTCAGGGAAGCCATCCTAGAGATGGTGCCAAGTGAAGGAAGGTGGTGGCAGGCAAGAGAGAAGTTTAGGAATGAATGGAAACGAGATAGGGCAGAAAAAGATGAGGAAATGGGTAATAGCTTAAATTTTGCTATAATATAGAACTCATGAGCAGTATCAGATATGAAATAAAGTAGAAAGTCAAGTTGGAGTCAGAATTCAGTCTTAAATGCCAAGAGGAATAATTTTAGCTTATCTCCTAGATCACAGGAAGCCACCAATGCTTATTGAATAAAGGAGCAAGTTGGTCAATTTCAATATTATCTTCAGTTATAAAATGGGAATAATGGTACTTACATTATCTAGCTACACTAGAAGTAAAACCTAAATGTGGCTTAAAGATCACTTGGTCTAATGGTTCTCAAATTTCTTGATCTCTGGATCCTTTTACACTATTAAAAATTTTTGAGAGTCTCCAAAAAGCTTTTGTTTATATGGGTTACATCTAACATTATTTGCTGAATTTATAATTAAAATATCTTAGTATTATTATGAAAATAGGTTTGATCTCACAGAAAGAGTCATTGAAAGGGGATCCTCAGAGGTGTCCAGGTCACCCTGCTATTTTCTAGAGATGGATAAAAGATTAGAGGACAGTGACTTACCTCACAAAGTTCTCATGAGGAAAAGAGTTTTTAAAATTTAAAGCCCTAGAAAGATGAAGTTTTCTTGCCATGGACTTCTATTATAAAATTTAAAATGCATTTCCTTTTTTTCAAATTTCCAGTCTAACAAGATAAATGGGCTGATGACCAAGAGGGAGGAAATGCCAGCTTTAAACATAACTACTATCCACATCTCACCATATTGAGATCACTGACTTGTTCCCAAAGTACTTTTTCTACAACAACATTGGGTGTTTAGATAGTTCAAGAACTACTCCTTATATTTTATAGAGGAAACTGAAACTTGGAGAAAGGATGGTATTTGCCCTGAATCACACAGCTAGTAAGAGTCAAGGTCAAGGTTAAGGTTAAGATTAGCATCTGAACCCATGTTTGTTGGTTCTAAGCCTCCATTTCAAGGGCTATTCTTCTATGGAGCTACTGACACACCTAGGAGGCAAGTCCCATTACGTCTCAAATATTTTCAAGTTATTTGATTATGTATTCGTTTTCTGAGTAAAGAGAACAGGATTTGGAATCTAAGATCTTGGGCTTGAATTCAGGCTCTGCTACTTACTATACATTTGATCCTGGGCAAGTCAATTTTTTTTTTCTAAACCTCAGTTTCCTTATTTGTAAAATGAAAGGCTTGGACCAGCCAGCCTCCAAGAACTTTTTCCAGCTGTAGGTGGTACAGTGAATAGTCCTGTGTCAGGAAAATCTTAATTCAACCAGCTACTGACACTTATTAGCTATATGATCTTAGGCAAGTCACTCAACCCTGTTTACCTCAGTTTGCTCTTCTGTAAAATGAGTTGAAGAAGGAAATGGTACACCACTCCATTAACTCTGCCAAGAAACTCCCAAGTGGGGTCATAAAGAATCAGATGTGCCTGAACAACATTTGAATAAAGACACATCACTAATTTTACCATAGAAAGTTAAAGAGAATGTTCAACTCCTCAGTTAGAAAATTTGTTTTTCCTCTCCCTTTATTGGAATTGGACCCATTCCACTGCATGTGGGGCCACCTCCAGTGTTCCCAACCTATACCTGGCTACTGGATCTATATGGCTTCGGAGGAGAAAATGAGACTGGTGACTTTGCACAATCCTCCCCCCCCAAATTTAAATCCAATTCATCTGCAAATTATGGCTTCATCTCCCTGATATCATGATCCTTTTTGAGAACAAAAAAGAAACAATAAGACCCATTTTATCCAGGAATTCTTAGAGAATACTCAAGACCACCTGAGCCCTATGGGTAGAAGGAATCACCAGTTGTGATTCTGTCTGGTCATGCTTAATCAAAGATGATTTCCTGGAGCAGGGGAATGTTTGAGCTGAGATTTGATGGTGGGGGCTTGTGTTAGCAGAAGGGAATTTAATGTTTGCGCTGGAGGGGCACCTGACTTGTCCATTATTCCCTGCCCCATTACAGTGTATCCATTCTTGGGAGACGCTACAGTCACAAAGGCATGTGCCCGGAAGTGTGTGCCCTCAGATGTGGATGGCATCGGTCTGACTCGGCCTGTCTCATGCTGTAACCAAGATCTATGCAACAAGGGAGGGGCTTCTGCCCTGGGGAGCTTTGGGGGGCTGGTCTTTACCCTCCTTGTCATTACCTTCCTCCTCCTATACACTAGAAACTAGAGGGACAGGGCCGGACAAGGGTTTCCCTCTCCCTTCTTCCAGTTCTGAGAGTTTCCTTTTCAGTATCCAGAGGGGTGACATTTCAGCACCCTTGCCCCCCCGCACTGTCTTTATGCTTATAGATTGTGGGAGAGAAAGGTGTCACCAGTCTGAGGGAAAAATGGAATTTCTGCCCTCAAGAATCCTCAGTCTGAGGGGGAGATTCAGTGGTGTCCTTCAGGGAGTTCTGGGCTGAGCCAAGTAAATACAGCCTTTTCCCTCTTTTTCTCACTGCTCTCCAACTCAGTTTGCATATCTATAAAATAGGGATCATAGCACCTACCTCACAGGGTTGTTAAAAGGATCAACTGAGATAAGACATGTAAAGCACTTACAAACTATAAAATGGTATGTAAATCTTATTGTAAGTTATCATCATCTTCATTATTATCTCCACTGTGTCTCTTTTTCTCTCTCCCAGTGTCCTTTCTGTTTCTCTCTGTGTGTCCTTTCTGTTTCTCTCTGTGTGTCCTTTCTACCTGCCTTTCTCTCCTCTCTGTCTGTTCTTGCTTTTACTGGCTATTGATCTCTATCCACCGTCTCCTCTTTTTGCTGTGTCTCCACTCACAGTGTGTCTCCTTCCTCCTGACAATTAAAAGTGCCCTACAACAGTCTAGCTGACCTCATCTTCATGCAAATCAGTGGAGCTGTTCAAGCACAGACTGAATGGCCATTTATCAGGGGATGTTTCAGAGGGAATTCTGAACTTTTCTAAGGAGGGGAAACTTCTCATTTCTAAGGATCAAGTTCCTCACTGGAAAAAGGGGGATAAAAATAATTGCACTACCTACCTCAAAGGATTGTTGTGAAGAAAGGTTTTGTGAGCCTGAAAGCTCTGCAGAAATGCGACCCCTTTTATTCACACAGATTTAGAGAGCACAGGATAAATCAGTCCCCAACACAAATATTCACATATGCACAATCATATATGCACAAAGAAGAATAACACTTGACATCGATATATTGCTAAAAGGTTTGCATGGGCAGCTATGGATAAAGTGCTAAGCCTGGAGTCAGGGAGACTCATCTTCCTGACTTCAAATCTGGCTTCAGACACTTCATTAGCTTGTGACCCTATACAAGTCATTTATCCCTGTTTGCCTCCGTTTCCTCATCTATAAAATAAGCATTTACACATATCATCTCTTTGCTACTCACAAGAACAAGTCTTATTACGTTTCATAGATGAGCAAAGTGAAACTCAGAAAAGTTAAATGATTTTACCATAGTCAATGACTAGCCCTAGTCATATGACTAATAAATGTTGAAGGCAGAAGGTCTATCTTGACTATCCACTATGCTAAACTACCTTCTCAGCAAAGTTCCCCAATCTACCAATTATTCAACCTCGGATGTATGATATTTATTCAATGCAGATATGCATGTAGACACAGTCACAAATATTTACACAAGTAAACATTCATATACATGTATATCCCAAGACAGAAGGGGGAGAGTGAGTAGAAGGGGGAACATGTACATGTACTTGTACATCCCAAGACAGTAGGGGGAAGAGGTGGGTGGGGGAGGAAGGGGCAAGCACGGAGAGATACTTCCAGAGGTTTGTCTTCACTTCCTGTCTTGGAGTCCATCCAGGAAGCTGTGGTTCTTAATATGTGGCTAAAAGCACCGTATGGAATCAGGTAACAATGTGGGAGTTGCAAAATTATGACTTATTACCAGTAAGTGTTTGATTTGTCTACCTAGTTTATATTCCCATGTACCGGGGGTTGAGTAAAAATTTCTTGAGTGTAAAGGGGTCTTGGGTGGAAAAAGTTTACGAAGCCCTACAGAAGGTCATCAGCAAAGGAGCTTCAAGAATGTTTCAGATTAGAAAGGAGAGTCAAATCTTAGTACAGATCATTCTAGATTTATGTAAATTTAAGTTGTACAATTCGACTTTACATTAAGAATTCTGAAACCACATTCCAAAAAAACCCCATCAATGTTAACTTTGCAATACTATTTTTTCTCTGCCTCAGTGTCTCCCTTTCCTCCCTTTCCTGGCTCTCCACTGGGCTCTTCCTGGCCTCCCACTTCCCACCAGAAAAAAAAAAAAAAAAAAAAAAAAAAAAAAACTCCTCTCAGGGAGAAAGAAGAATAATGGAAATACACAGACATTGTTAGAACATAGCTGCCTTCCATAGGCCTTGGCCCCAAGAGAGACCTTTTCCCACTCCCCCCCCCCCAACCACAGTGGTCATCCCACCCTTTCCTGCCTATGTCTGTTTGCCCCTCCTGCCACCAGGCCCAAACATAATTGACTGAGGGCTCCCAAGTTTCCTCCTGCTGCTCTCACTTCTAAGGTCCTGCACCCCACTTGTCCTTGAATCATGTCCAGGTTCTCTCCTTCCACCTGCACTCAGCCCCCTTCCTGCTCCCTCCCTCCTTTCCTCAGACCCTGGAAAATTTGAATTGAGTGTTTATATAGAGGTCTGCTGAATGTTCCACTTATGTAAAGAGAGAATTGTGTGTGTGTTTGTCAATTATGTTTATTGCATTTCAATGACAAGGTGGCTTAACCAGTTCATTGGCTCTTAGAAAACCTGGGTTCCAGTCCCAGCTCTGCTACTAACTGACACCTTGGATCCTTGGACAAGTGCCTTTCCTGATATGATTTCCCTTTTCTCATCTATAAATTAGAAAGTTAGATTCCAAGGTCTCTAAAAGTCCCCAGGCCTGCTGCTCCCTCAGAATTGCAGATCCCCAAGCAGTGACCAAAATCAAGGAATGAGCAAAGAAATGTGGCAGACCACAGTGTGCTGATGGGTTCCCAGTGTGGTAGCTGATGCTTCCTGTCCCACCTCTGACCCTCTAAAAAATGTAAATTGGTAATACATCTCCCAGACCTCGGAGCCTCACACAAATTTATCCTGAGCCTATATAACTACTCTCTGCTCTGCCTGTTTACACACACTCACACACACACACACACACACACACACACACACACACACACACAGAGGAAAGGGGGGGGGAGGTGAGGGAGGGAGAGAAGGAGGGGCACACACACACACACCAACTTCTGCTCATCTCCTTTTAATACTGCATTTGAACGTTACCCTTACTCCATGTTTTCTTCCTCCCCCTTGCACAGCAGCAACCCAGATCCACTGGACCTGCTCTCCTGCTCTTCACCCTATATTTTTCTTACTTCATGTTCTCATGTGTTCCAACCAGTCCTCCCCAGTGCCATGCAAAAGTTGGCCCAACTTGATCTGGCAAGCCTCCTGCCCCAGTGCACACCTAAACTCAGGCCCATGCAGTTGGAAGAGCAGGATCTGTGATCACAGGATAACACTCAGCCCACCAACTGTACTGTACCTATGTATCTCTTTGGGTCTCAGTTTCCTTCTCTGTAGAACGAAAGGATGGGATTAAATTACTGCTTTAGTCCATTCTGATCCTAGAAGACCAAACAGTACATAGATACTTTCTTTTTTCCCATTCTCTACCCAGTGATCCCCAATAGCACTCCGACCCTCAGCCTTGCACTCTCCTCGCCACCCCCACCCTTCCTTGATCCTGGCCCTCCCCCACTCCATCCCTTCTGCCTTCTCATGCCTCTCCTCCTCACCTCGGCCCCCCTTCTCACACATATACTCCGAAACTTCTCCATCCTTGACTGCCCAGGTGACCTCAGTGCGCTCCGTGAACCTCCTCCTGCACTCGGGTCCCCTCCCAGCCCGCACACCTCTGGGCTACTACTTACCTGCGCTGTCCCGGAATCCAGGCAAGCTTCCCAGGTCCTCGTCTCCCGACTGCAACTCGTTCCCTGAGATTCGGCCTCTCCCACCCAGCTGGCTTTCCCTCTGCCCCGCCCCCGCCCCACCAGCTCGCCTTCCCCAGGTACCCTCCAGACTCGCCTCCCCTGGCCCGGAGATTGTACCATGCCCAAACCTGCCCTGGTTGCCCTCCTGCTGGCAGCGGCAGCCTTGCCCCGAGGTAAGTGGCTCCCCAGGACCTTCGCACGGAAATTCAAGGAGGGGACAGGCACCGGGAGTGACTGGGAGCCCTTAAAAAGTCCCCTGAATTCTCTCCAGCTGCATGTCAGCTCTGAAAACTTGGGTGAGGGAGGGGTTCTCTAAGCGGCTGGGAGACAACAGATTCCGAAGATCTGAACTGATCAGCCAAGGGTGGATTTGGGGGGTGGGGATGGGGAGATGGCCCTCTTGGGCAGAACCAGCTTTTAAAAAAGTCTCACAGTTTAAATGGTCCTCTCCAAGCCCTCCAAGCCAGTCTGTTGTGCCTGTTTTTTTCAGGAAGGACTTTCTAACAATCTGAGCTGGCTCTTTGAGGAGTAGGCTGTCTGGAAAGGAAATGAGCTTCCAGTCACGGAGCGATAAGCAGACTGGATGGCCCTAATGACCAGGAGACTGGGGGGAGGAGGTGGGAGTGGGGAGGTTCAGCAAGGGGCTGAAAGTTGTACTAGAAGTCATCTCCTGCCATCCACTCTGCAATACTGCAAAACCTAAGACTTTCTACTTCTGAGATTCCAAGAGTCTAGGGCTCAGTCATTATATTCCCAGTCTTCCCCAATGTCCTTCCCCAATCCCCACCACAACCTTCCATTAGGATGAGAGAAGCTGAACAGAGAAGGTGGGGACAGCAGTCCCTTAAGATGACTTCTCATTAAGGGAGGGATCAACAGGATGAGGGTTGAGTACTAAACCTTCCTTTGGCAGAGTCCCAATGTGGGATGGAAAGAAAGTTTCTTAGCCAGTTTTCTAGCTCAGATCCTCCTGGCACCCAAGGCCATATATATGCAATTTTGTTGTTTAATATTTTACTGGTTAAATCTAGAGATTGTGTCATGTATGTTACCCTCATTCAGTCTGGAAGTTCCTTGATGCCCCGAGGAATAGGTCACAGTTTGATAGCAGGAAGGGATCCTAAAATTCAGGCAACCCAACCTTTACCCTACAAATTATCATTTAGCAGGCTTCTTTTGCCAACAAGTCTTGGGCTCAAAGACTTTTCCCACTTAGGGGCAAGGACAGGGACAGCGTGTTGACATGCACTGATCTATCCACATTCCCAGTAGTAGACCAAATTTTTATGTGTAGTTATTTTAAAAGCACAAACCCTAGTTAGGGTGGGGTGGGAGCAGGAAAAAGGAAAGGCTGCCAAATGTTGGTGTCAGGACTCCAGGCCCTTCTGGGTTAGAGTTGGTTTTAGATCTATTACCATCTGGGGAAAAGATTAGATTCGTCTGTGATCTGATACCTTCATCTAAGACCCTTACCTCTGGGAATTCTCCTAATTATTACTGGAGTTGATATAAAGACCCCTGGAAGTAGGAATATAGATAATCTCTAAAGCTCAGACATTTTGTATTCCAAGTCTCCTCCCAGTTCTAACATTCTATGTTTTAAGGCTCCCTCCAATGCTGACATTCAGTGTTCCAAACCTTCAAGTTCTTATATGTTCTATGAACTCTTTTGGCTCTATTATTCTGTGTTTTAAGACCCTTCCATGTCTAATATTTTATCTTCCAAAGCCCCTGTTAGCTTGGATGTTCAATATTATTTGTTCTAAGGAGCTTCTCAGAGCTAATATTCTAATATATCTTCCATCCCTTACAGTTTGTTAAGGGTTCTTAAATCTTTTAGCATCATGAATTTCTCTGGCAGTCTGGTGAAATGTATGGACTCTGCAAAATAATTCTTTTCAACGCATAAAATACAGGAGATTTGGAAAAAAAAACAAATTCTATTGAATTGTGATTATCAAATTATTTTTTAAAATTTTCATAGACTCCAGGGTAAGAACCCCTGACTATGATATATTCTTTCTACATGGGGAAATGTATGTGTGTGTTGGAAACAGAGATAGGAGTAGGAGGGCATGTCAATGAGAGAAACAGAAGTGGTTGGGAAGGAATGATGTTTGGAGAAGATTAGGAAAGCAGAAGAGCAGTCCTAGGGTCATAGGATCCTGGTATAGACAACATTTTGCAGAGAAAATCACTCATGTTATAAGTCAACTCATCTAGTCTTCTACCTTCCCATACCCACTCATCCCCATTGTGGAAAAGATAAGAGGAAGAGACTTGGTCTGGATGGAGAGATGATTCACAAACAAGAAACAAAAAACAAGGTATTATAAACTATTAGTGAATTGCCAAAGTAAAGGTAAGGTTTTTAGGATGCAGAAAGTTGGGAAGACTTCCTGGAGGTAGTGTGATTTGAGCTGGTCATTTGTTAGTGAATGGAATTTTAAAATTGAAAAAGATCTCAGAGATAATCTTGCCCAACCAATTCTTCTCTATTATGCAGATGCTCTTAGAGAGGTCAAATGGCTTGTCCCCCAGCAACACCTGTCACAAAGTCCCATTGGAACCCAAGTTTTTGACTTCTAAGCCCAGAAGTGCTTTTGTGAGTTCCCTGGTCAGGCCTGAAGGGGGCAAACTCTCCCCACATATGCAGGGACATCATTGTAGACCTGCCCTTGGGCCCCTTAGCTTGGGGCCCAATTCTAGAGTGAAGTCTTTGGCTGGGTCTGGACAGCAGAATGTGTCTCCCAGAGGCACCCGCTGCCTCAAGTTCTTTGGTTCCATCCCTGCAGACCAGGCCATAGGGTAAGTGCCTCTTGTATCTAAGGAGTCCCAATATAGCCATTGCCCTTCCTCCAACTGGGATTCTAAGAAGTGTTGGACAGGCCAGCAAGGGAAAAACCAAGGTTAGGGATAGACTTCTGGCCAAAGCCTTGCCAGTCTCTATGATCTGTTTACCAAGCCCTCATGGGAACCCAGTCATTCCTGGGCAGAAGAGCTAAGTTCATGACTACCAAGTTCTATTTCTGGAATGTACCCAGGGACATTTTGATGACCCAGTGGATGGAGAATTGGGCCTGGAGTCAGAAATGCATGAGTTCATTTACTAACTGTATGACTCTGGGAAAGTCACTTAACTTGCTTCAGCTGCAGTTTCCTCATCTGTAAAATGGGGATAATAATAATAGCACCTACTTCCCAGGGCTATTGGAAGATCAAATGAGGTACTATTTTTAAAGTTACTGCAAACTTTAGGGGCAGCTATGTGCTATAGTGGATAGAATGCTGGGTCTGGTGTCAGGAATACTCATTTGATCTCAGATATTTTCTAGCTGTATGATCCTGGCTAAATCCCTTAACCCAGCTTACCTCAATTTCCTCATCTGTAAAATGAGCTGGAAAAGGAAATAGCAAACCACTTCAATTATCTCTACCAAGAAAACACCCCCAAAATAGGGTCACAATGAGTCAGGCACAACTGAAAAAACTTTAAAGCCCTGTATAAATATCATTACTATTATTTATTATTGAAACTTAACCAGTGAAGGTCTGGATAAGTCTCTGAGACTAATAGTCTTAGGGCGCTGTCTGGGGCGCTGAGAGATTAAATGATTTTGCCCAAGATCACATAATTAATATGTATCAGAGAAGAAATTTGAATTCAGATCTTTCAGACTCCAAAGCCAACTATCCATTACCCATTACCATATTTGTCCTTTACCCCTTCAATCCTGTCCCTCTTTACATGATAATAGCTACAGTAACTACAATTGTATACATATGAAAATATGTATACAATTGTATACATATATTGTATACAATATGTATACAATATTATTATGTATACAATTGTGTACATATAAAAAGTACTTTCCCATCACCCTTATGAGGTAGATGTTATGCTAATTTTTTCAAATGAGGAACCTGAGGCTCTGAGAGACTTGTTACCTTTAGTTAGTTGGCTATTAAATAGTAAAGACAGGATTAGAACTCAGGTCTCATGATTCTGTTACCTCCTTCAGAAAATAATTAAAGCTGTCCCACAATAGAATGAACTGGCTGAGAGATAGAGTGGTCCTCATCACTGGGAGGCAAACTCCTTGCTAGTCCAGACTGTTTCATGTATTATTTTTGTATCTTTACTACATAAGCCAGTGCCTGGCAATTTATTTGTGGTTGTTGCATCATTTTTCAGTCAGGTCTCTCTCTTCATGACTCCATTAGTTTTTGTTTTGGGATTTTTTTTGGCAAAGATACTGATTTACTATTTCCTTCACTAGCTCATTTTACAGATGAGGAAATTAAGGCAAACATGGTTAAGTGACTTGTCTAGAATCACATAGCTAGTGTCTGAGGCCAGATTTGAACTCCTGAACACAAATCTTCCTGATTCCAAACCTACTGCTC
Source organism: Sminthopsis crassicaudata (assembly GCF_048593235.1). NCBI lineage: Eukaryota > Metazoa > Chordata > Mammalia > Dasyuromorphia > Dasyuridae > Sminthopsis > Sminthopsis crassicaudata. The sequence goes on from NC_133617.1 coordinate 80,177,831, forward strand.
TGTCCATTGTGCCATCTAGCTACCCTGTTGGCAATTTATAGATGCTTCATAAATATTTTCTAATTGATTGACAGATTGATTGATGCTAAAGCTGCATGGCTTGATGTAGTTAAAGCATTGCAAAAAAGGATTCTTGCTCAGGGATTGATTTATATACTGCTCAAGGTCCCTTCCATTAAGTGAATACAATTTTTTTTTGTCTTTTGTGAGTCCTTTAGGAATCAAGGAGAGAAAAAACATAAGGATAAGAATATCCAAAATAGTATTAGGCTAGTACGGAAGACTCTTGAACAAATGTGTAAGGAATGTATATTATGAAAAATATTCTTAAGTAGGTTTTTTCTTCACTGTTAAAAGAAGAAATATCATTGGCTTTTTCGTGTTGTCATATCTTTTTATTATAGTTAAAAGCTATCATTGTTCTAAGATTAATATAGTTTAAAACATGAAAATTAGAAGAGATAGGCTGGAACTAACTGGGTCTGATTGTTAAATTTTGAGCCTGAGCATTACACCTCAGGAGTTGGGAAAGCTGGAAATCAGCACTGGAGTTGCTGTTGAATTGATTATCTAGATTTAAGAAGATAATAAAAATATATATATAAAGTGTGTTGTATATGCTCCTCCCCACCCCAGAGAACTGGTTATTAAATATTTGCCAGCACCTCCATGTTTCCATTTAAGATTCTTTTGTTCTTTTGAGGTTTTGGGGGGAAAAGGTCTTTGTCAGAGCTGGGGCATCTAATCAAGCATAAAAGAGTTTGGCCAGCAGGAGGCAAACAAGCTTACCTGGATGCTAGATTCATTATGTAAAATAGAAAAGTGGAACAGGTTTCAATCCAGCACTCAGCACCTACTGCATTATTGACAGAATCAATAGGCGTCATTCAAAGACAAAAAATGAAATAACCTTCACCCTTAGAGAACTTATGATAGAGGAATTGGGGTGAGAAGTGGAGGAAGGGGAATTCTATACTCCAGAAGCCAGGCAAAATCCAGAAGAGTCTAGAGAAATTTTTTATCTTTTTTGGTCTCTTGACTTTGGTCTCTTTGGACTTTTAGACTGAAGGGATCTTAGAACACATGATGGTGGTGTTAAAAATGGCCGAAGAGACCATCTATTCCTAGAAAGGAAATGACTTACAATATTTACATTGGCCCCCTTACACAGGGAACCAATGACAATTCTAATTTTCTCTTTCCCTTGTTCTTAACATGTACCTTTTACTCCAGTTAGATTTGTTCAAAAAGAGAACAGGTTTGGCTCATTCATGATCCTGGGCAATGTTCTTCTCTCTGGGTCTCAGTTTTCCCCCTATGTAAAATGAATTGATTATACTAGATGGTCTCTAGGGTCTCATTCAACTCCAAATCCTATGATGCTCATCACCATTGCCCAGGCTGCTCCCCAACTTGAAAGACCTTCCCTTTTTCTTTCTCTGATCCAAATCTCCCCAGGCTTCAACTCCAGTCTCATGTCTTCTCTCATCTTACCCAGATGCCTCTAATCCAAGGTGATCTCTCCCTCCATTAGCACTTGAACTGTGCAATCTCCTGTGGATTAAGTCTTGTATCCCTCATGCAGTTCTCCCCAGGGTCAGGAATTGAGTCTTCTCTCTCTCCCTCATGCATCAAAACTCAGGGCAAGCAACACAAATGTTTCAGTTCAATTCATCGAATACAGGGATCAAATAGGAATCATTCTTGAGGATAGACTAAAAAATTAAGCCTGCACTTTCTGAAGAGATGGAGGCTTTGGAGGATCAGAATCAAAGGAAAAGCCAGATACAGCTGGGACATATTCAAAATTTAAGAAACTTTCCCTTGGGGAATCTTGGGAGCTGGGAGAAAATAGATTTATTCTATATAGATAGACTAAAGAAGATGAATTTTGGGAAAACTGAAAAGCAGTAAGGCAGAATTAGGTATAGACAACCACCATTTATCAAGATAAGATCAAAATTGATACATGACCCAGATATAAATAGATATATCATAAGTAAAATAAAAGAATATGGAACATATTTCCTAGCAGATTTATGGATGAATGATATTTATGAATAAATATGAAATAGAGAACATTATAGAATGTAAAATGGATAATTTTGGTTACATTAAATTTTGGTTATATTAAAACAAATTTGTACAAATAAAATCAGTGTAGTCAAGATTAGAAGGAAAACAGAAAATTGAAGAGGAAAAAACTTAATTTTCAGATAAAGACCTCATATCTCAAATATATAGAGAATTGAGTCAAATTTATAAGAATATAAGTCATTTTCCCAATTGATAAATGGTCAAAGGATATAAATAGGCAGTTTTTGGAAGAAAAAGAAGATGAAAAAGTGCTCAAAATTACTATTGATTGATAATCAAATTAAAACAATTTAGAGCTCTCACACCTATCATCACACCTAACCAGCTCACTTCTATCAGACTGACTGAAACGATAGAAGGGGAAAATGGGAGGAACAATCATTTCAAGAGCAATATAGGACTATGCCAAATAGTTACAAACTGTGTGTACCCTTTGATCCATCAATACTGCTGTTAGATCTGTTTTCCATTTTACATTAGTTCATGTCTTCCTAGATTTTTCTGAAGCCATCTCCTTTGTAATTTCTTACAACAGAATAGTCTTGCATCACAATCATATACCAAAACTTGCTCAGCCACTTTCCAGCTAATGGGTATCCTCTCGATTTCTAATTTCTTGCCACCACACACACAAAAAAGCTGTTACAAATATTTTATTAATACATGATATTACATATTAATACATTAATATTTATACATATCTTTTCTTTGACCTCTTTGGAGGCATAAACCTAGTAGCAATATTGCTGGGTCATATGGTACAAACTCTGGCTATAAAGCTCTTTTGTAGTTCCAAATTGTTCTGAGAATGGTGTCACCTTATGCTCGAACAAAGCATTGGGCACACACATCCAGCAACAGCTCCAGTTGTGCATGTGCCTCTGAATTTGCGTGGTTTCATGATTATGTGTTTGTTGGTACATTTATGTCTATATTTCTGTGACTTGGGTGAATAGTATTGTAAGTAAACGTCAATGTGACTCGGTGTATGTCTTTTTATGTCATTACCTGAATGTGGCTGAACCAACAGCATAAAATGTTTGAAAGGAATCTGGACCATCGAGAGACCAAAGTTCAAGCTAAATACTTGTCATTTCTCCTCTCTAGCCTTCAGTGCCTTTTGCGTAAACTGGAGATTGGATTCTGTGATCTCTGAGACCCTTCAGTTATAAGTCTCTGGTTCAAGGAGATGCTTTAGGATTATAGATTAGGATTGGAGGCTTTTGGAGGCCAGTGACTCTAACTGTCATTTTATAATTGGAGAGGTTAAGTGTCATGCAGCTATTTTCTATTTATAGTGAGATTTGAATCCATATTAAGCACAGTGCCCAGATGCTACCTATTCTTGTCCCTGTGTCTAAGACTGGAGTCCTGTGCCTGTATCTATATGTATCTCTATCTTTCTGGGTCTATATTTCTGTATCTGTCCATGTATAGCTATGTGTGCCTCATGTATGTAGCCAAGTGTGTATACACTGAGAATTCTTCTGCATTGCAGGTGCTTCTCTCAGCTGCTTCTCCTGCTCCAAACCCACACCCCTGTCTCTCTGTACTGATGTAGTCAATTGTTCAGCCACGGAGGGATGGTGTCAAACCATGCTGCTGTCTCTGCAATCTGGTAAGCCCAGAAGATAGCTGGGAGAATCCCCTGGCCTCTGCAAGCAAGGAGAGATAAAAGGACTAGGTCCAAGGCACCCTCCTCTGGGAGACAGAGCAACCAGTGACGGGACCTCCCATCACCTTGCCAACAGCCAGCTCTCAATTATCTGTTTACAAATTCACTAACCAAATCTCTTACCAGTGATGTGAGTAGGGACTGTTTCATTATATTTGTGTCCCTGGCACCTGGTATAGTGCCTGGCACATAGTAATCACTTAATGAATGCTTGTTGATTGATAGCTCTCAAAGGAGATTTCCAAATCTAAATCTGTGATTTAATGCATTAAATCATAGGTTTAAACTTATAGTGGACCTCAAGAAAGGGGGAGTGAAGATACAGGAAGAAAATTCGTAGCTCATATGTTCTTGGAGTGGTAGTCATTCATTGATTTATTTATTAATGGAGATACCTAAGACCTTGAAAGGGGCTATGGCCTAAATAAAGTCACACAGCAAAACAGGCTTAGAGTCAAGAACAGAACCCCAGGTCTCCTAATTCCTAGTCCAATGATCTACATTCTATTTTCTACCCACCTCCACTTCAATATAAGAAAGAATTTTTTCACCGTGAGAGCTTTTCTCATGGGGTAAACTACTTCAGGAAGTGGTAATTTCCCCATTGCCTGTAGGTATTCTGACAGAAGCCAACTTCCTCTTTGTTAATTATATATGTGCCCTGCTAAGGAGAACAGGATGACTACTAAAATCCATTCTAAAATTGAGATCCAGAATTCTCTGTGTTAGCTTGAGTGGGTATAGGAAAGAAATAAGAGGCTGAAAGAAGGAATGGTGGGAGGAATAAATCTGAAGTTAGAGGACCATGATTTAAATATCTCAGCTCTGTTCTTACTGTGTGACCATGGACAAAATATTTCCTCTCTCTAGGCCTCCATTTTCTTATTTATAAAATGAAGGTTTTACTAGATGACCTCTAAGGTCCCTTCGTGTGTGTGTGTGTGTGTGTGTGTGTGTATGTGTGTGTGTGTGTGTGTGTGTGTGTGTGTGTGTGTGTGTGTGTGTAGGAAGGGAGGGAAGAAGGGAGAGAGGGAAAGAGGGAGGGAGACAGAAGAGGAAGGAAGAGAGAGACAGAGAATCCAGGATTTTTTGGTTATGATGGTTCTGGATATATATTATTCATGCCATAGAAGACAGGAATATAAAAATCTAACTGAAAGCAGCAAAGGGTAGAGTAGGATCTTGTCTCACTCTGCTTTCTGGGATTTTTCAGGTTATCCCTTCATTCAGGAGAAAACCGTTCAGCGGGGATGTGTGGCCTCCTGTACTCCTACAGATCCTGAGGCCATTGGAGAATCTCAACCCATCCTCTGTTGCAACACTGACCTCTGTGTGGACAATGGGGCCCTGGTTCCCCGAGGGTCCACCCTTACCCTGATTGGAATCCTGTCGGCCCTGCTCAGTCAGTGCTAGTTGATGAGGGTGGGGAAGGTCAGGGTCAGACTTCTGCCCACTTTAAATAATCCCTGAAAGCCTGAATCTAGGGATTTATACCATCTGCCTGAGGTGAAGGCACTAAATCATGGTGGAGGGGGGAAGGGAAGAGAGGGATGGAAGGAAAGGGAGATCTGGCCTTTTCCTGGATGTTCCTGATTGCTCAGCCTGACAGACATGGCCTCATTCTTCAGAGAAATCCTGGTCCGGAAGCATCCTACCTGAAGGCAAGATTAGTCATTTGTCCAAGAGAAATCTTTGGTTTGAGAGAAAACATTGCTTGTATTGTCAAGAAAGAAGGCTAGAAAGAAAGCAAATCAATGAAATAACTGTTCATTGCCTCTTCTAGGTAAAACACCAAATGAAGAGAAAAACAATTAATAAATTTCATGGACTACCTTTCTCTTCACTCTTCCTGTAAAAAAATCTATAGGTTCTTCTAATATTAAATCCCTTTTTTTAGTCCTAAGTACCAGGGTCACTTGGGTCATATGTAATTCAGTCTCTTTGGACTGACTTACCCCCAACCTACAAGGATGTTGGCAAGGGGCCTTCCTAGAGTGAAAGGTGAGAAAAAGAGACCACAAATACAACTAAGTTGCTACTACCCAAATCTTATAATCCTGGGAGCAAGGAAGGGTAGTTCTGGTGTGTGAGGAATACATTTCTGTTCTTTACTTCTTCTCATTTAGACAAAAACAGTCACAATGACACCATTAACTCTTAAACTTGAAACATTTACTCAGTGATAAGGAAAAAGCAGAATAATCATTATATTTTTTCATTAAAAGGCAAAATCAAGATTAATCTAAATATAATAATCCATGAAAAATAATCTGGGTGACATTGTCCCACTAGTGAATATAATGTTTATGAGAGATTGGGTTCAGATTTTCAGTAATAAATCAGGAAGTTATGTAAGTATGAAAATCCATGTGATTCACATATATTATATCTAGGTTATACTGTAACGTATGCAAAATGTATGGGATTGCCTGTCATCTAGGGGAGGGAGTAGAGGGAGGGAGGAGAAAATTTGGAAAAATGAATACAAGGGATAACGTTATAAAAAAAATTACTCATGCATATGTACTGTCAAAAAAATTTTATAATTATAAAATTAATAAAAAAGAAAAAAAGAAAATCCATGTTATTGGGACAAATAAGACCTCAAATAACCTTTATATCATTGTAGCATCATCTCAAAACAGTTATTAGATTGGCAATTTCTCAGTTGTAACCTATAAATCTCTAAAAAGAGTGATGTGTAAATGAATTCATAAGTTATACTTACAGCTATCTTTTATTTTGGTCAGCATTCTGCTTTCAAAAAGGTCCTACGGTTGCATTTTTCTGTTGGAGAAATCTTTTCCCTCTTCTCCCAGGTCCTTAGGACAATCTATATCTCTCTGTAAGTATGAATGTGTACACAAATGTCCTTTTCTGTCCCTTTCAGCCACCAATATATCTATATAACAAAGGCACTGTACCTGATACCTAAAACTACTGAATTTCCACAAATATATTTGAATGTCATCCCTTTTTCATTTGTCACCAAGGACAAAAACAAGACCATCCCTATCATAAAGAAATATTTGGGCTTCTGAAACCAACATGATTCATAATAATCCTAGTTAGCCTTTGAATTCTGAGATCAAGCAGAAGCCCAGTTTCATGAGTTTGCTAATTATTCTTCCCTGCTCATGACATATTGACCATGCCTAGGGATTGCAAGCAACTTCAGAATATAAAAAGTGATTTTCTTTTCTGCTCAATACCCAACAGAGGATCTCAAGAATTGAAAAATTAATCAGTTAATTAATCAGGAAAAGTTAATTAGTCAGGACTTTGCATAGAAATCTGAATATAGAAACCTAGAAAAGGTATTAAAATTCTTTTACACACCACCCTCCCATATCTTTTAGGGTTTCTTTTAGGATTGTCAAAACCTAATGCCCATTTTGAGCTCAGATTTAGTGTAGATAGTCTAGATAAAGAAGCTTGTCTGCCTGCCAGTCCCCACCCTAAAGCTTCTCCCCCATTGATCTGTCACAGTACCTGAAATTCCCCCATTAGAGCATTTTTATTTTGAACTCATGGTTTATCAGAAAGAACTCTTAAATGGGGAGTAAAATAGCCAAAATTATATGATTGGTAACTGATAGAACCAAGATTCAGCACATAGGAACATAAGCTCTTGCAGGCACAAATTCTTGCGTTTGTCCTTTTTTTCCAGCACCTGACAAATAGTAGATACTAAATGCCAATTGAATGAAAATGAACTTGAATCCAGGTCCTCCAGCACAAAATGCATTCTTCCCACTGTGCTACAACTGCTCCCAAGGTATATAAAAGAAGTCTCCACTATATAAGTAGGCTAGTGTAGTGTCAGGAGGACCTCATTTTTTTTTCCTCTTTCCATTTTCATTCTTATAGTCATTGAGTCATTGAGTATATTGTGTTCCTAGTTCTGCAAACATTATTCTACATCAGTTCATAAGTTTTCTGTTTCCTTATCCTCTTCTTACTCATCTTTTCTTATATTACAATAATAGTCCCTTATGTTCATGCACCACAAATTGTTTAGTTACTCCCTAGTTGAAAGAAATTTACTTAGTTTCCAGTTCAAAAATAAATGAAAATAAGTTCTGTTTTTGACATGTTGAGTTTGAGTTGTCCATGGGACATCAGATTTAGAATGTCCCATCAGATATTTTAGAATGTCCATCAGATATTTTAAACAGGTAAAGCAGAACTGGAGATCAGGAGATAAAAAAATGGCTAGCTATGGAGATTTTAAGTCATCTATTTTAAAATGATAATTGAATTCATGTGAATTAATAAGACAGAAGAGCATAAAGAGAAATACAAGAGAAGAAAGTCCAAGGCATCAATTGATCTGCTTATGGCATAATCAAAGGTAATTATAGATAGAGAGTATGTGTTTTAAGTTAGTGTTGTATGCAGTAGATCAAACACAAGAGTCATAGGCAGAAACATAATACACATGACATAAAACTGTGTGTGAGATTTCAAAGTATACTTTATATATACAAAGTACATTTTATGGCTATATGTAAACACTCTAGTCACTCAATCAATAAGCACTTTTTTAAAATTTTCTGGAATATACCAATACTGTTAAGTGCTAGGAATATAAACATTATTTTCCCTCAGGGAGGTTACAATCTAATGCAACAGCTTGCAAACTTGCAAAGAACTGTGTATTATATATATATATATATATATATGCAAGGAAAATTGGTTAATCGCAGAGGGAAGATAAAATGGGAAGGGGAATGAAAGGCTACTTGCAAAAGATAGAATTTTAGTTGGGACTTAAAGCCAAGGAAACCAGAGATACTGAGGAGGGAGAGAAATTCAGACATGAAGCAGTAAAAATGCATAAAGTTCAGAGATAGAGTGTTTCCTTTGAGAAATAGCTAGGAGACCCCTGCCATTGTGTCATGGGAGGAATAAAGTCTAAGAAGACTTAGAATGATAAAAAGCTTAATAGGTTAAGAAGGGCTTTCAAAGCTAAATAGGACTTTGTATTTGATCCTGGAGATAATAGGGACCCTGGAGTTTACTGAGTTGGGGGATGGAGGTGCTGTGGTCAGGCTTGCACTTTAGGAAGATCACTTTCGGAGCTAAGTGGAGGATGAACAGGAATGGAGAGAGATTTGAGCTAGGGAGTCCAACCAGCCTCCAATGTAATTGTCCACATTTGAGGTGATAAGGACCTGTATCAGGAGGTTAGCAATGCCAAGGAAAAGAAGGAGAATATATGAAATATGTTACAGAGGTAGAATCACTAAGACTCGATGATAATAGATGACAAAGGGATGAGAGAGATGCAAGAGTCATTCATGATACCTAGTTAATAGACCTAGAAGGATGATAGTGGTCTTCCAAGTAATAGGGAAATTTGAAGAAGGGGAAGAGGTTTGGGGAAAAGATTATTAGTTATGTTTTAGAAATGGCTGAATTTAAAATGTCCATGATCATCCTGTTTGAAATGACCAATAGACAATTGGAAAGATGATACTCAAAGTCAGGAAAGTGATTAGAGCTAGATAAATCAATTTGAGAAATATCTGCTTGGAAAGTATTAATTGAATCCAAGGAGGCTGATGACATCACTAAGTAAAAGAGTATAGAGGGAGAAACAAAGATGCAGGACAGAGTCTTGAGAGACACCCACTGTTAAAGTACCATATGTACTGCCCACACATGGTCCATTTCTACCTACTCATAAGGTTGCCTTTTACTGGAATATCTTCCCTTCCCCTTCTTCATCTGCTTATCCTTGGATTCCTACTTGTCCTTAAAAGCCTAATTTGGATGCTACTTTGTCCAGGAAGCCTTCCTTGATCTCCTATCCCTTACCTCCACTCCTTTCCTCCCCTCCTATCTCACATAATATTTTGTTATGTACCAATATGTCCAAATGCTGCATGTCTGTGAGTCATCATATCTTTAGAACAATCACAGCTATAAAAAACCCAAATACTAGTGGACATACTTGGGTTGTCAGCGAACAGTGTCACATTTGTACCACAGTTCATCAGAGATGTCTTATATAACAGAAAAAAAGGGGGAAGGAAAAAGAACCCTGAATCTGAGGGTTAGAGAACCTGGGTTCAAATCTCCTACTTATTATCTCTATGATTTAAAGCAAGTGACTTCATCTCTCTGGGCCTCAGTTTCCTAATTTCTAAAATGAAGAATCCCAGAGATCACCTCTAACTCAATGACCCTATGAATAGCTCTCTGCTGTCCCAAGACCAACACAATATCAAAAGAGTGGAAGGAAGATCATCAGGTGATTGGATGGAGTTTTCCCAGATTCTTGGAGAAAAGACATAGAATGGACTTATACATGGTAAAATAGCATGGATGAGCAAAAGGAGTATTCATACTTCTAAGATCATTGCTTCATAGAAGTACTGAAAAGAATGCACTGGTGTTGGAAAATAGTTGTTTATGTCTATTTCTCCTTGTAATTACTTTAGTTTGTCAGATTTTTAGAAGCTTTATCATTTGGTACTATTTGCCTGTATCAACCATAGACAAACCTAACCCAAAAAATCAATGAGAAGTTCAGAACCTTAATATAATTTTAGAAAATTTAGATGTGATATGCTTTTGGTGATTATTAAAAAGTAATACAAAGAAATATATCTATTTTAGCTATGTATCAACTTTTAAAAGTTGATCATATTTTGGGATATAGAAAACTCACAAAAATACAAAAAAAATACTGTGGTGACAAAAAATACTGAAAATTAAAGGAATGCTTATCAGAATTATCAGAAAGGAATGGCAGAATAAATTGTAGCATCACAATGCAATGAAATTTTATTTTCCTGTAAGAAATGAAGAAATAGATGATTTAAAAGACATGGAAAACATCAATTGATGCAGAGTGAAGTGAGTGGAAACAGAATAATTTTTATTACAACATCAATGTCATAAAAATAAATAATTTTGAAGAATTTTATAGACTGATGAATGAAATAAGCAGAATAAGGAATATAATTTATATAACAACAACATTATAAAAGCACTTAACTTTGAAACGTGTAAAACTTTTAACACAATGATCATTTATGATTACATAGGATTGTTGAAACATGCTGTCTGTTACAGAGAGATGATGGATTTAAGATGCAGAATGAGACATATATGTATGCTGTAATTTAGGGAATTTTTTTCTTAAGTATGTATATTTCTTGCAAAAAATATTTTTCTATTGAATCAGAGGATAAAAGAGAGAGAATAGATTTCTGTTAATTAAAAAACAAATAGATGAAGGTTGATACTATAGATATGAAATGTTACATGCACTTTCAGATAAAGTCATTAGTTATTAGCTTTCCTAACATATTTCTTTATTTAAAAAAAAAGATCTCAAGTAGTAGTAATAATCTGTTAGCATTTTTAATGTAAAATCAAAACACATATAAAAAGTGTTTTTAAAAGTAATTTATGTCTTTCTCCAATACTTCATTATATTTAGAGGGCTCTGAGATCTCAAAAGTTTTCCCAATAGGGCCTAATGCCTAGGAAAGCTTTGAATATGGAATGTGTCTGGCATCCTCAGAAGCAGCATGCTCCAGTGAGTCTTGAGAGTCTCAGAATAATGTTTATGTAGAAAAAAAAAAAAAGCCATTTTGTTTCAATAGAAGAGATTTCACAAAGCTTTATGGAGAGAGAGAGAGGAAGGAAGGAAGGAAGGAAGGAAGGAAGGAAGGAAGGAAGGAAGGAAGGAAGGAAGGCAGGCATTCCCCATTTGTGGCATTCCATATCCCACTTCCTCATCCCTCACAAAAGCACAACTTAAGTATCATATTTCCTGTACTATATTGATTCTGTGTGTTTACCTCTGGTTATGCATCAATTTAGTGATATCTCTTTTAAAAAGAGGTATCACAATTGAAACTCTTTGCTGTTCTCCATTTCCTAACATCTCTTTGCTAGAAAATTCTAGAGACAAAGTTTCTGAGTAATTAATAATCAATATATAAATTAGCTAGCAAATAATCAACAAATTGACAGTCAGTAGTCTGTCTTGGTAATTAAAGAAAAAAAAGGAGATTTCTAGATTAATTGATCAGTGGAATAGGTTAGGTTCACAGGACAAAATAGTCAATAACTATAACAATCTAGTATTTGATAAACCCAAAGATCTCAACTTTTGGGATAAGAAGTCACTATTTGCTGGGAAAACTGGAAATTAGTATGGCAGAAAAAGGCATGGACCCACATTTAACACCACATACTAGGATAAGATCAAAATGGGTCCATGATTTAGGCATAAAGAACGAGATCATAAATAGATTAGAGCAACATAGGATAGTTTACTTCTCAGACTTGCGGAGGAGGAAGGAATCTGTGTCCAAAGGAGAACTAGAGATCATCATTGATAACAAAATAGAAAATTTTGATTACATCAAATTAAAAGCTTTTGTACAAACAAAACTAATGCAGAAGGGAAGTAACAAACTGGGAAAACATTTTTACTGTTAAAGGTTCTGATAAAGGTCTCATTTCCAAAATATATAGAGAACTGACCCTAATTTATAAGAAACCGAACCATTCTCCAATTGATAAATGGTCAAAGGATATGAACAGACAATTTTCAGATGATGAAATTGAAACTCTTTCCACTCATATGAAAGTGTTCCAAATCACTATTGATCAGAGAAATGCAAATTAAGACAACTCTGAGATATCAGTACACACCTGTCAGATTGGCTAAGATGACAGGAAAAGATAATGACGAATATTGGAGGGGATGTGGGAAAACTGGGACACTGATGCATTGTTGGTGGAGTTGTGAAAGAATCCAACCATTCTGGAGAGCAATCTGGAATTATGCCCAAAAAGTTATCAAACTGTGCATACCCTTTGATCCAGCAGTGTTACTACTGGGCTGATATCCCAAAGAAATATTAAAGAAGGGAAAGGGACCTCTATGTGCCAAAATGTTTGTGGCAGCTCTTTTTGTAGTGGCCAGAAACTGGAAGATGAATGGATGTCCATCAATTGGAGAATGATTGGGTAAATTATGGTATATGAATGTTATGGAATATTACTGCTCTGTAAGAAATGACCAGCAGGAGGAATACAGAGAGGCTTGGAGAGACTTACATCAACTGATGCTGAGTGAATCGAACAGAACTAGGAGATCACTATACACTTCAACAATGATATTGTATAAGGATATATTCTGATGGAAGTGGGTATCTTCAACATAGAGAAGAGCTAATCCAATTCCAATTGATCAATGATGGACAGAATCAGCCACACTCAGAAAAGGAAAACTGGGAAATGAATGTGGACTACTTGCATTTTTGTTTTTCTTCCCAGGTTATTTTTACCTTCTGAATCCAATTCTCCCTCTGCAGCAAGAGAACTGTACAGATCTGCACACATATATTGTATCTAAGATATACTTTAACACATTTAACATGTATAAGACTGCCTGCCATCTAGGGGAGGAGGTGGAGGAAGAGAAGGGAAAAATTGGAACCGAAGTGAGTGCAAGCGATAATATTGTAAAAAATTACCCATGCATATGTTCTGTCAATAAATATCTATAATTAAAAAAAGGAGATTTCTGAATGCTTAAATAGCCTGATTAGTGAACAATTAATGAATGGACAGATATACTAATGAGGAGGTGCACTACAAGTTTTCAGTTCCTCCTGCTGAGAACGCCTTGATCATGAGATTCAGATGCTTCCGGCAATCTAGACAAAAGAACCCCACTCTGGTTGGTTTTTATTTCATAAGCTGGGTCACCCTAGCTTCTAATGGAAGATTTCAAGGACAGGAGCTTATTTCCTAAAGGCAAGAACTCATTTAAACTGCACTCTGTTTATTCAGAGTCTAGCTAAAATGACTTATAGGGGCTGGGCCCTGAGTGAAGAAATAGGAAAGGAAAACTTTAGTCCTAACTTAATAATTGGTTTTTAATATAAAAAAATATATATAATCATTTCTCTCCCCTGGAATGTGTTGTCTCCTCACATTTTCCTCCTGCTTTCCTTGGCTTCCTTTAAAACCATCTCAAATCCCTTCTGCTCTTAAAAATACTCTCCCTAGTATGTCTTCTCCTTAGCCTCCTCACTTCCTAGTGTCTTCACTATGAGATTACCTTCCATCTACCCTGTATATATCTTATATAGAAATAATTGTTTTTAGATGTCTCTCCCATTAGAATGTAAACTTCTTAAGGGCAGAGACCAACATAGTTAGTTCAATTCAACAAACATTAATTAAGTACTTCTTATTATGTACTAAGCTCTGATGATACAAAAAGGCAAGAGACACTTCCAGGAGTTTACAACCTAATGTGAAAGACAACATGCAAATAAATATACATAAAACAAGATATTGGTTGTTGCCCTTTATTCTTCCATCTTTGAAATTTTCTTAGATTATTGTATTGCTGAGAACAGCTAAGTCATTTTCAGTAGGTTATCATATATTATTACTGTTATTGTGTAGAATGTTTTCTGATTTTATTCACATCACTTTTCATCAGTTCATGTAAGTCTTTCAAGGTTTTTCTGAAATCCAAATGCTCATCATTTGTTATCACAATAGTATTCCATTACAATCATATACCACAGCTTGTTCAGCCATTTCTCATCCAATTCTTTGGCACTACAAAAATAAGAGCTGATATAAATATTTTTGTGCAAATAGGTCCTTTTCCATTTCATTTAACTGTTTTACATCTCCTTTGGGATACAGACTTAGGAGTAGTATTGCTGAATTAAAGAATTTGAAGTTTTATATCCATTTGGGCATAATTCCAAATTTCTCTTGAGAATATTGGATCAGTTCACATGCTCCACAGTGCATTTATTAATGTCTCAATTTTCCCACATTACCTCCAACATGTATCATTTTTTTTCTATTATATTAGTAAATCTGATAGATATGAGATGGTACCTCCGTTTTAATTTTCATTTTTCTAATAGGGATTTTGAGCATTTTTTCATATGACTATAGATATCTTTGATTTTTTCATTTGAAAACTTCCTGTTAATATCCTTTGACCATTTATCAATTGGACAATGACTTGAATTCTTATAAATTTGACTTAGTTCTCTCTATATTTGACATATGAGGACTTTATCAGAGATACTTTCTTCAAATATTGTTTCCCAACTTTCTGCTTTCCTTCTAATCTTGGTTATGTTGGTTTTGTCTGTACAAAAGCTTTCTAATTTAATACAGTCCATTTTACATGTAGAAATATTCTCTTTCTCTTATTTGGTCATAATTTTTCCCTTCTCCACACATTTGACAGGTAAATTATTTGTTGCTTTCCTAATTTGCTTATGATATTTTATGTTTTTTATTAAAGCTTTTTATTTTTCAAAACATATGCATGGATAAGTCTTTGACATTAATCCTTGCAAAACCTTATGTTTCAATTTCCCCCTCTTTCCCACACACCCTCTCCTAGATGGCAAGTAGTCCAATATTTGTTAAACATGATAGAAGTGTATATTAAATCCAATATATGCATATGCATTTATACAATTATCTTTTTATTTATGATATTACCACAAATATCTAAATCATGTATCTATTATGACCTTATCTCAGTATATGATGTGAGACATTGATCTTTACTTAGTTTCTGCCATATTGTTTTCCAGATTTCTCAGCAGTTTTTGTCAAATAGTGAGTCCTTGTCCCAAAATCTGGGGTTTCTGGGTTTATCAAATGTTTGATTACTATGGTCATTTATTACTGTGTCTTGTAGGAGGTGAGATTTTAGTTAGTAGTTGGAAGAGAGGAAGGAGTGCTTAAAAAATGCTTTCTGACCAGTTAGCACAATGATTTTGAAATTATTTGCTCAGGGTAGAATTCAAAGGAACTATTTACTCTCTGCCTCTGGACACTTGCATCCTGTCCATACTTTAGTATTTGGATATGGCTTTGTCTTCCCTCAAGAAATGCTTGGAAAGACAAACACATGGTTTTGAATGGAGTCAGGAGAAAAAAGACAAGAGAAAGAAAGGGGGTGAGTAATGGACATGGAAGGAAACTTTCCAAGTGTCCTTCCCTGTCTCACCTTGGCTTGATAATATCCAAAAGGGTTTTGTTCTCCCTTGCAAGTGAAACAGATGACTGAGATAGCTGCTTTGGCTGATCCATCCCCCTGCAGTTTTCAGACCTCAAAGAGATTCTTAGCGTGATCCCTCTTTCATTTCCAAATAAGAGAAACTGCAAGCTGATTCCTGATCTCTCATCCAATCTGTTAAAGTGACCTGGAATGAACTTGACCTCTCATAGCAATCTCTAAATGGAACATCCCTGGGACTAGACATCTGTGAAGAAATTCTCTCTCTCTCTCTCTCAGTCCCTGTCTCTGTCTCTTCTCTCTCTCTATATATGTATGTACATTTTATACATTTATATATATATATATATATATATATATATATATATATATATATATATATATATATATATATATAAAATTTCCCATAAACAGGTTGCTGAGTTCTTTAAGATGATGCAATGTAGGCTTTTTTGTGTTTGAAGCTTGATATTAACATGCTTGTCTTAATCCAATTAAACTGCTTTGCTCTGCTAAACATGATGTCTTAATTATTTGCCAATAGCAACAGCTGGATCTAACAGAAAAGAGTTGCTTTAAAAATTTGAGCCAATAGAGAATAACTTGAATCTAGAATGTCAAGGTAAATTTAGGGAGGGAGGAGTAATTGAAAGGTAGCCCTGAAGAGACTCTTGTCCCCCACCCCATCACATACATATTATCCTTGATTCCATAGAGAATAGAATTAGTAGGGAGGGTCCTCTTCCCAGGCCTTTTCCACTCCCAGCAAATAGTTTCAGGACAGGTAATATAGGAAAAGGAATGAGCAGGGAAACTAGTCCTAGTTCTCTGAGATCTTTGGGGGCTTTTTTAGGTCTTTTTTTTTTAACTTAGAGAACAAATCTGAGTCTTTCACTCAAACTAGGCTTTACCTGAGGGAGGGGGATAGAGTAGAGTTATCAGGATGGGGTATACATCTCAGAAATTCTTTATCGGGTGATCTCTACCTGCCCCTTTGGGAAAAATTTTTGCTTGGAGTGACTATAAAAGTTTTAATTATGCCTTAGTACCTTTCTTCCCTCCCTTCCTTCTGGTTTTGCTACCAAGATCAGAATATAGAACCTGTCATCGATGGGTGGATTTGCCTCAATTACCGAATTAATCTTCATTTAGCAAGAAGTCTCAGGAGGAAGAAGGATAAGCTCCGGGAATGGGAGGGTATTGAGAACTCATTGGGAAAAGCTTCCTGAGAGTCCACCCCTATAAAATAAGGTATTAGATGAGATGTTCACTTAAAATCTCTTCCAATTCTGACATTCTGTTTTCTAAGCCCCTACCAACCCTGAAATTCTATGTTCAGGGACTCTTCTTGTTAGTTGGTTCAATGGTCAGATTCTGGTGCCAATGAAATCATAGATTCAATTGTGTAGACTTTTGTCCATGGGGTTTTCTTGTCCCTGCTTTGGTAATTCCACTAAAAATTCTGATCATCAAGGTTTGCCAAGTCCTTCTCCAGTTTACCCCATTTTACAAATGAGGAATTTAGGCAAGTAGGGGTTCAGTGACATGCCCAGGATAACACAGCTAGTAAGTTCCTGAGGTCAGTCAGATATTCCTGAATCCAAGGCTGATGATCTGTCTCCTGCACCAACTAGCTGCTTCTTAAAAGATAAGTAGAGGAGCTTGTATTTTATCTAAGAGGTAATAAAAAGCTACTGAATTCAATTGAGTAGGAGAGTCACAAGGTCAGGTCTATGCTATAGGAAATCACTTAAGCAGCAAAATGTAAGATAGACTGGAGAAGAAAATCCAATCATAAGGCTGCTACAGTAATTGAGTTTTAGCTCCTCTTTGTCTAAAGGAAGAGCTCCTCAATTGTGGCCTCTTTGCCCAAACTAATTTTTCTTCCTCCCCTTCCCCTTCCCCCTCCTCTGAATGTTTTAGTGCTAGAAAAAGGGAAGATTCTTCAAGGATATATTCTTCCTAACTTTGACTTCCTCCTTATTCATTCTTCTAAGAGATTAGATTTGTGCTGTGAAAGATTTAAAATCCAGACAAAGACTAGAGATTAAAATGTATTATACTGGATCAGCTGCCACTCTCTCTGCCTCTCCACCCAAGGGATCTCCCAGGTCCCCCAACTCTCTCACCCAATCCCTCCTTGTGAACCTCCCACTCCCACTCTGATTTCAATTAGCCCTGTCAGAGGGAGAAAAGGAAAAAACAAGTAAGAAACAGGACAGAGACAACAAGAGAAGGAAAGGGATTACAGAAAGAAGAAAGAAGAGGGAAATTCCTTTGGGGCTTTTTTCTTTCCAGGAACTGAAAAAGAAAGGGGAAAGAGGGATTAAAGAAAGTGCAAAGGAAGGTGAGATAGAAAGTGATAGAAAGGAAAAAGAAGAATGGAGGAAGGCTAAAGAGGAGAGAAGGAGCTATGGCAGTAGTGGGGAGAGAAAAGGAGCAGTCTTGTCCACCCAATCCCATTTACTTTTTTCATCCTATGACTGACCTATTCCCAAGACCAATGCTACTTCTATGCTCTGGGAATTTATATTAAAAGTCCTCAAATTCCAAGCCTTCAGTCAAACAGTGTTAAATCTATTTCCACTCTTTTCTAGGGAGAATTCCTTCCTTCCTCAATTCTATTTCTGATAACAACACTCAGACTAAATAGATAGCCCTGGAGTCAGAAAGACCTGAATTCAAATATCACTCCAGACATTTACTAGCCGTGTGAACCTCCTGATTCTTCATCTGTAAAAATGAGTTAGGGAAGAAAATGGCAAACTACTCCAGAATCTTTGCCAAGAACTGCCTCAAAGCGGGTCCTGAAATCACACAAACTGAAAACCATTGGACAACAACCAGACTAGCAAAAACTAGGAGATAAAGTCTACAAAGATAAAAATAAAATTTTAAACAAAGATAAGTAAACAAATTCCCTCCCCATTGCACTCCCATTCCCCCAGAAATGGGTTCAGACTTCCACAGGAAACCCAAGAAAAGAAATAAGATGCTTATAGTGGAGCATCTGCCCTCATATTTCTCTTGCTCCAATTCCCTTGTCTGTGATGCCCTCCTCTCCCTGCCCCTCTGCTTTCCATCTCTGCAGGGCTCCTTTTCATCCCTTTAGGAGCTGGATTTGCCTCCTGCTTCCTAGACCCCCTGAAATGGCTATGAAAGGTTGAACAGAAGCATAGTCAATCATGTTTCATTTGATGGCACTTCTTCCTTAGCGATCCAGTCAAAGGATTTGTTCACAGGAAATGGTTGAACACATTGTGATAATTTTAATGAAGTATTATATTTTGAATGAATGACAAAGACTAAGAAGTTCTTATGACTTATATGAGCCAATGGAAAGTGATTTAAGAAAAAAAAACAAAACAAGAAAACAATGTATATGACATGGAGAACAACCACCATCAGCTAATCAAAAATGAATGTTTCAAAATTAATAAGAGCAAGCTTAGCCCCAAGGAATAGGTAGCCAAAGATACCTCCTCCCAACTCTGAAGCAAACAAGTATGTAACTATATCATGTCAAATGTTTTCAATATATTCATTCATTTTGTTGAATTTTTGTTTTCTCTCTTGTTCTTTTTGTCTGTTTTTTTTTTTTTTTTCTCTTTTAAATTCTTTGTTATAATGGATGGCTCTCTGGGAGGGGAAAGGAAAAGTGCAAGGGGAAATCTAAATGGTATCAAAAAAAGATATAAAAAAAAATTTAAAGGATTTATTCATAAATAGACCATCTAGATAGCCACAACTTTATAACTAGTTTCATATCTTATAATCAGCTACTTTTATGTAACTAACTTCTGGGCCCAATTCTTTTATATAGAAAAAGAAAGAGGGAGGAGATAAATGAAGAAAAGGAAGAAGGAAAAAAAAGGGGAGAATAAAGGAATAGAGGGAAAGAAGAGAGTGAAGAGAGAATGGAAAAAAATGAGTAAAGAAGAGAAGGGGGGAGGATAGGAGAAGAGATACAGAAATTCTCCCTCTACTGTTTCTGTGGCTTCTGAGGTTTGGGAAAACGGGAAATAGGCTGAGAAAGATATTCTTAGACGCCCTAGGGAGAAGATTGGATAAAGATCTTCTTTTGTTTAAAAAAACAAAAACAAAAAACATACACACACAAGGAAATGAGGAGGGACATATACATTTCCCAATTCTCTTTCCTAAGAGAACCTTCTTGTACTCCTATTGGGGAACAGAATAGAAGGAACAAAAATGCAAAAGCCAGAGGACATTTCAGAATGACAGAGACCTTAGAACAGAGCTAGTTTAACTTCTCATCGAATTGATGAGGAAATTGAACTAGAGGGGTGGAGAGATCTATCTCAGGTCATACTATTTATAACTGAAAGTCTCAAACACAGGCTTTGATGCTGAACTGATCTTTTTTTCCCATGATATCTCAGTGGCCTTCATTTGCCAATATTTGGGATAAGGGAAGGCTTTAGGGGAATATAATAGCTATCTTCAAGTATTTAAAGTTTGCTATGGGTAAAGAGGGGTTAGATTTGTTCTGCTTGGCCTTCAGAAATAAAAATAAGAGCAAAGTGTAGTGAGGCAGAATTTGGCTCAGAACCACAAAATCTCAAGAACTTAGCAATCACCTCACCAACCAATACACAAAAGGAAGCTTCACTATGATATACCCAACAAATAGTTGTCCAGTACTTGTTGAAGACCTCCAAAGAACTCACCATCTTTCAAGGCAGCCCATTTCAATTTGGGATAGGGAGTTTTTCCTATATCAAACCAGGATTTACCTCTTTGCAACGTATACCCATTGCTCCTGAATTTGTCCTCTGAAGACTAAGCAGAACAAATCTAATCTTCCTCCATATGATAGACCTTCAAATCCTTGGATACCTTCTAGTTTATCAGAATTATTTTTGTATCTTTTTTTAAAAATATAGCTTTTTATTTTCAAAATATAAATTTATCTATATGATAATTTTTGACATTTGACATTTATCCCTACAAAACCCTGTGTTCTAATTTTTTCCTTCCCTTTCCCCCACTCCCTTCCCCAGTCAGAAAGTGATTCAATATATGCTAAATATATGCAATTTCTGTATACATATTTCCACAAATATCATGCTGCACAAGATCAAAAAGGAAAAAAATGAGAAAGAAAACAAAATGCAAGCAAACAACAACAAAAAGAGTGAAAATACTATGTTTCAATATTCTTCTTAGATCATGATACAAGAGAAATTCCAACAGCATTCCAAATAGGATCCAGAGAGAGCACATTGTTATTCCTAGTAAGCTATGCCCCTCTTAATGCAGCCCAAATTCATAGTAGCTTTTGGCCATTATAACACATTGCTGCTTCATATTGAATTTGCGATCCATTAAAATCCCCCACATCTTAGAATAAGTGCTGTCTAACTATACCTCTCCCTTCTTGTACTTGTGATATTGATTTTTGTACCCCATTGCAAGGCTTTCCATTTATCTCTAATGAATTTAATCTTGTTAGATTCAACTCAGTGTTTTCACCTGTAGAGATCAATTTGAATCCTGAATTCACCCACCATCCTGCATATTAGATGTTCTTTTCAGTTTTAAATTATCTGCAACTTTGATAAGCATTCGATCCATGCCTTCATCTGAGTCACCGACAAAAACTATCAATAACCCAGATCCCTAGTGTACTCTACTAGACACCTCCTGTCATGACATTGACTGGTAAAAACCAAATCTTGCATCTAGTCATTCAACTGGTTCCAAATCCATCTGTTTGTATTATTGTCCAGTCAATACTTCTCCGTTTTCTCCACAAAGAATAGTATGAGATACTTTGTCAAAAAAAAAAATCTATATAAATTATAGCCACCTTGTATGCAATAGTTTAGTGAGCATTTTTAAAAAGAGGATGGGATTTAATCTGGTATTACCTGTTTTTAGTGAAGTCAAAATGGTCCTTTCCAATTATTGCTTGCAAGTCAAGACATCACCTTCCTAATGTCATTAGTCCTTTTTGAAAATGAAAGACAAACCACAATAATCCCCTTTTGGATATTCATCAAACATCTTTTTAATGATCCATTCTTGGATTTTCCTAGGAATGTCAATCAAGCATATTGACAGGGTTGGGGGATTCTATTTCTTCTCTTCTCTTTTCTTCCCTTCCCTTCCCTTCTCTTCCATTCTCTTCTCTTCTCTCCTCAAGTTTCCTCTCCTCTCCTCTATTTCTCTCCTCCTCCTCCTGCTCCTCTTCCTTCTCTCTCTGTCTCTCTCTCTGTCTCTGTCTCTGTCTCTCTGTCTCTGTCTCTCTGTCTCTGTCTCTCTCTGTCTCTCTCTCTCTCTCTCTCTTTGTCTCTCTGTCTCTCTCTCTCTCTGTCTCTGTCTCTCTCTCTGTCTGTCTGTCTCTGTCTCTCTCTCTCTGTCTCTCTGTCTCTCTCTCTGTCTCTCTGTCTCTCTCTCTGTCTCTCTGTGTGTCTCTGTCTCTCTGTCTCTCTCTCTCTCTCTGTCTCTCTCTCTCTGTGTCTCTCTGTCTTTCTCTCTTTCTCTAATTAGGACATTTGCTCCTTTCTTATCTTTCATTTTCAGTCATCTTTCACATGCTACATAGTGAATATAGAGTAAATAAGGAATGGATCTATGAAATTCCAAATGAGGAAATTTCTACTAATGTAAGTTGGCATCTTCTTTGCAATTTGTAGTCTTAGAACACTACCTAGAGTACTGAGATTGAGTGACTTGGCTAGACTCACCCTTCTATGAATGTGTCAGAGACAGGACTTAAACCATATCTTTCTTATTTCAAGATCAATTCTCTATCCACAGTCCTACTGCTTCTTAGAATAAATATATACGGAACAAACAGAAAATAAATACAAGTGGTTTAAGCAAAGGAAGGCACTAAAAATTGAGATCAGAAAATTCTCTGTGGAGGATGAATTTGAAGTAAGAGAAGCAGAGGTGAGGATAGAGTATATTTTAGACCCTGAGGACAACCAATGGAAATAAATAGAAATGGGAGATGGAGCGCTGAATAGCTGCAGGGCAGAATGGAAGGAAAATAAATTATATAGAAAGGAGGAATGTACAATGGAATTGGAAAGATGTAAAAGGAAGAGCTATTAAGGATAAATAAAGGACTTTGTTTTATTCTGGGAGTAGTAGGGACCCATTGGAATTTTTTAAGTAGGGGAGTGACAGTCAAATTTGTACTTTGGAAAAATAATTAAAGTAGCTCTGTTTGTGTAGTGGATTGGAACTGGGTGACAAATGTGGTAGGATAACCAATTAGGAGTTATTGTAATAGTTTAGGCAAAAAGAAATGAGGTCAACAACAGGGAGGTAGTTTTATGAATGAGGAGAAGATTGGATGTGAGATATGGAGGCAGAAATGAGAATATTTGGCAACAGACTGAATATGTGGTATGGAAAGAGAAAAGAGTCATGAATAACACCGAGGTCTGAACTTGGGAATTTTGTGCTTATTTTCTGGGTGCACAGTCCAAACTTCCCCCTCAGACTAGAGGCTTCCTGAAGCCATGTCTTAGAGCAGTTTGGGCTTCCCTGAGGGCAGAGATCTTGTTTCCTCCTGAAGAACAGGGTCTCCCTGAGGATAGGGTCTGATTTCTCCCTAAATCCAGAGCAAAGTTTTATTTTCTGAATCATCCAGGAGGGCACAAAATTACTGTCTGCTGTGTGATTGATTTAGCAAGCCCAGACAGGCTAGCAGCCTCTTCCAATGTGCATGTGAATTAGTAAAGGGATTATCACAGCTGTCATGACTCAGAAGCCAGATGTCATCCCACCCCTCTGAGAGAAAGGGAATGGATAAATGCCCCGGTGTTGAGCTTGGGGCCTCAGTTGCTGAGGTCCTGGATTATTATCCTGAAGATGGGCTCCCTCTGGATTGGGCTGCTGGTGATTGCCACCTGTGTGGCTCAGGGTAAGTCAGGGGTAAAGGTGGGTGTCAGGAGGGCTGGTGGCCCTAACCCTGTATGCCCACAGCCTAAAACTCAGGGTTGGGAGCATGCACATAATTGTAAACCTGATAGAAAGAGAACTTGTGTTTCAGCTCCATCTCTGTTGCTTACCAACAGACCCTGAGCTAAGGAATCTCATATGTCAAATGAATGGAATGCAATGGAAAGGCACTTTGTGCCTAGGACTGTGCCAAGTGCTGGGGATTAAAGTAGAAAACAAGAAAGTCCCTGAAATCAAGGAACTTGTGTTCTAATTAAGAAATGATAAAGGAGGGCTTACCTTCATGGCAGATGGAAAGACTAACTGGTCCTTAGGGTCTGGTAGAGAAGGTGGTGATTCACAGTATACTTAGGGAGTAATAGCATGTCAAATGTTCTCCAGTCAATGGGCATCTTTTCTTACTCTAAATCCTATAGTCCCTATGCTCTCTCACCCTATGGCTGTAATCCTCTTTCATTCCACTTTAGGCTAATTCTGATGGTTAGAAAGCTTGGGGAATTCCCTCCAGCTCCCAGAGAAACCCCAACATCCAAAGATTTCCCCTCTTTATCCTCTTATGAGCTTGGAGACCCCAATCCTGGGCCCAGCCAGTGGGGTCTGTTAGTAATCATTGCCGTAGCAATTCTTTGTATCTTTATAGCCACTTTTTCATTTCTCCTTTGAGGGAAAGAAAGCAGAGTACTTTGTGATAGAGTGGGAAAGGACATTAGATCTGGAGCCAGAGACTCCTTCCTGGATACTCTCTCCTTTTTTGTAGTTTTAAAAAAATATCTCTTTTCTATATTAACTTGATCTTCATATTTATCTATCTATATTTATATCTATTGGTGTATCTATAAATCTACCTGTGTATGTATGTATGTATCTGTATCTATATCCTTCCCACTCCCCTTAGAGATTATTCCATATAATAAAGAAAAAGAAGTAAAAGGGGAAAAATGGCAAAACTAATGAATTGGCAAAACACGAGTCAGATCTGACAGCAAATATAGTGTTCCATCCCCATAACCCTCACTTTTGGGGAAAGTATATCTTAAAATCTCTTCTTCAAGGTCAATATTCAATATATTTATATGGAGAGAGATTAATATAAATACATATCTATATATCCACAACTATTTCTATATCTCTATCTACCTATCTATTTATATATATATATATATATATATATATATATATATATATATATATATGAAGAGAGAGATGTGCCTCAAAATCAGATTGGAAATTCCCCAAGCAATTTACCTGCCCAAACACTGGGTTATTGAATTTAACTGTTTCTGATTCTTCTTTATTTAATGTGCTCAATTGGTCAACTTTTCCATTTTGTAGCTGGCATTATATAAAACTGAGTAATTACTATTTTAGAATAGAATTTACCTCTTTGAATATTCATGACCCTGCTCTCTTTCCCTTGGTTCTCTTCCTAGAGGAAGCATATTCACAATCTCTATTGCTGTAAAATCATCTGTGTGCTAACTCTGGATCTACCTGATTATGAATGTACTCCCAAAGCCTTTTCCTTGATCTTCTCTTTATATATTCTCTTGCTCAGTGATATCATCAACTCCCATAGATTCAATTATAATCTTTGTTCAGACAATTCCCAGATCTATATATCTTGTTCTAGTTTCTCTTCTGGACCGTAGTTATATACAGTCAGCTATTTTTGGATTTTTCCAGATATCCCTTGGATGATTAAAATATCCATACTCTTTGACTCAGAGATCCCATTATTTGAATTATAACCAAGCACATTAAAAACAGAAAAACATGTTCTATCAACATAAGAATTTCCTATAATAACAAAAATTGGGCACAAACTCAATATGTCCAAAATCAAATTCATAATCTTCTCCCCTTTCTAAAATCTCCTCTCTTCCAAACTTCCCTTTGTCTGTTTAGGGTAGCATCACCTGCCATTTACCCAGGCTTACAACTCAGACTTTTATCCTCAACTCTTTACTCTCCCTGAGCCAAGGTTTGTTAATGCTTGTTCCCCAAAATCTATCCCATCCCCCCTTCTCTCCACTCATCCAGATCCTCATCATCTCTCACCTGACTATGGTAATAGCCTCTAACTGGCTTCCCTGAATCCAGTCTCTCATCTCTCTCATTCATTCTCTACAACAGCTGCCAAATCGATATTCCTAAAGCATAGATTTAAATATGTTTCTCCCTACTCAAAAAATCCAAATGGCTCCCTATCACCTTTAGAGCAATACAAATCTGTCACAAGACTGACTACCTCTGCAGGCTTATTATATATTTCTTCCTTTCTTATACTCTATATTTTAGCCAAACTCATCCTGACAAACTCGCCCATCTGCTACTTTTCTTGTTTTCCCATATCTAGCCTCCTTACCCTAGAAGGAATGATTAATCCACTCTTCCTTGGCATTATCTCTTCTTTGCTCTGTCATCCCTTCTAGATGTGACACCCTATAACTATAAATGCAATTCCCTTCCCTTCCCACCCAGGCAACACCCTGATATGCTACACCTGCAAAGAGCCAACTGACATCTATAAATGCAGAAACATCAGTATCTGTAACCTTGGTGAGACTTCCTGTAAGACCCAGCTGGAGAAGGTGGAGTCAGGTAAAGGCTGATAGCTAGCTAGGTTGATCTCCCTCCCCCCCAATCCCAACCCCCCCCAACTCAGATCCCATAATGGGAGAAGCACAAAGAAACTTCTCAAGATAGCAAAAATTCTATAGAGCTGACTTGCTCCATGCCTAAAACTCCACCACCAACCTGTCATCCTTTAGGGTTCAGTATTGTCCTCCCAACTTTTTCTTTAAAATACCAGCGTTCTCAGAAGAAAAAGCAAGAAGGGCTCAGTAGCTGAGTGAGGAGCAATTTTTTAGCTTCTTCCTGAGAACAAATGACTTCAGAAAGAGAGGAATGACATGAAGAAATGCAGTAAGGGAGGGGAAAAAATAGAGTAAAGAAAGACATGGGGAAAACTTCTCCCTCTGCCCTAGCTAAGGGAAGAGAAGTGCCTCTTCTCCTCTCTGGAGAGGGTTAAGGTTCAGTTTGTACTCAGAAATGGCTCTGGGGTTTAGCCAGGTGCAGATTAGGACCTGTATTGGGACTCAAAGTGAAATTGGGTTGGGGGTCAATCTCTAGTCAACAGTCTGGGGGTCAAGATCAGGGATCAATCAATACCTAAGAGAATGGGTCAGTTCATAAATAACATTTTACATATAAATGTTATTTATATTCAACTTAATGTTTTGTAAAAAAAAAAAAATCAACAAACTTTACTCATAACAATTCTGTGAGGTAGGTAGTACAAGGGTTATTATCCCTACTTTGCAGATTTAAAAAAAAATGTCTTGACTATAGTCATATATCTTTTCAGTGTTTAAGGTGATATTCCAGTCCAGGCTTTCCAACTCTAATTCCTAGTTCTTGACCTCAAGGACTTTCCTCTATGTTCTTCTCTCTGTCTCTCTGTCTCTGTCTCTGTCTCTGTCTCTCTCTGTCTCTGTCTCTGTCTCTCTCTGTCTCTCTCTGTCTCTCTGTCTCTCTCTCTGTCTGTCTCTGTCTGTCTCTCTCTCTCCCTCTCCCATTCCCTCCCTCTTTGTCTTCCCTTCCATGTGTGTGTGTGTATGTGTATATCCAAATTTTACAGGCTTATCTGAACTTCTGACAATGATTGGTATAGTTTTGAAAGAAAAAGTGAATTTCATGAGTAAAAATTGCCTTTTTTCCATCTTCAGTATTATACACTTTGTGTCATGTTGCCCAAAACAAACTTTTTTTTTTCACTGAAACATTTTTCCTTCATATCTGGGCTTTTTGTTTTTTCAGTGTTCTTCCAATTTTAAGATGTCTGAACTGTTTAGGAATCTTAGTAACTTTTTATTTTTGTCTCCTGGGTACCATTAAAGGTCTTTGTATATTATCTGATTGATTAGTCTGTTATACAGAATTAGTCTATCAGTTCTTGGTGGTTTTCCTCATTTTTTTTTTTTTTTATCACATTCTGATCATTGATTCTATTTCACTATGGGCTTAGATGCTCCTTGAAATGATTTATTTCTCACACCAATAGTCACTCTAGTATCTCCAACAGTCACTGAAATAATGCCCTTTAAGAACTACAGATTTTACATATTTCCTTGGAGTAATTTCTTAAAAACAAACAAACAAACAAAACCCTAAGGGATTAAAAATTCAACAAAAGACAACAAATGAAATTGTGCCTTCCATAAAATCTAGCACTCAGATAACAAATAACTAGTTATGGGTGAGAAAGCCAACTTGATCCAGTTTTATCTGGTCAAAATCAGATGTTCTGAGTCAACTTAGCATCCACAGAAGTACTATTGTTATAAAATGAAATCATATGAAAACTACTGCTTCTCCCATGTAATTCATACACTACTGTACTACAAGACCTCCTGCCCTTTGCTCTGCCTTTATCAGATATGTATACATTTTTCTCTTCTTTATTTCTTTCTCTTTGACCTTCCCAGTTAAAAGTGATCTCTCTCTACTCAGATTTCTCTCATAAAACCTAGAGTTGGAAAGGACCTTAGAAATCATTTAAGCCAAATTCCTCATTTTAAAGAAAAAAATGCCTAGACCCAGAGAGAATGCATAGCTTGCCTGAGCACATACGGCTGATACATAGTAGAATTTGCCTTGGATTCCATCACACTCTGCTTTGTGATATGGTATTAGACTGTAAGCACACTGATGTCGGGAATTGTGCCATTTTCCCCTTGGCAGGGGGTTCCCTACATAGGGGAAACGTAATAAGTATTTTGAGTTGAATCCAGCTGAATTGAGAAAGAAGGCTATCTTCACCCTATCCCCATTCTATCTGTCTCCAGAATATCCATTTTTTAACAATCCCATGGTGACCCGTTCCTGCTCTAACAACTGTGTGGCTACGGACCCAGATACCATCGGTCTTGCCCATCCTGTTTCCTGCTGCTACCGAGACCTGTGCAACACAGATAGTGCCTTGGGAGATGGGGCCCGGCCCAGGACCCTGCTGGGACTCCCAGTTCTTACCAGTTTCCTCTACCTGATATCCTTACTCTAGATGGTCCCCTTGTTATATACACAGGATGCCTCATAATTCTCATTGTGTATTCTCCACTTCTCCCTTCTCTCCCCCCCCCCCCAATCTGGAAACATCCTTAGAGCCATTCAGTGAAAATATCACCAAGAAGCAAAGTAATTATTTTCTTGCTATTATAATGAGACACATCTTCTGCCTATGGCCCAGGGTCTGGAGAACGATCTTCCATTCTTCTTCTATGACCTATCCACCGATGCCCTTCTCCAGAGGAAGAGGGCATTTGGCGAATCTGACAAAGGGAACAGAACAGTCTTTGAATAAGTATATGATTCTGCCAATTTATGGAGAAACCACATCCCACCAGGAAGTCTAAGGGCTTCTCTAGGAAATAGGATATTAAACTTCTTTCCTGGATGTGGAGGAAGAAATGGGATCTGGAGGAGATATGGAATCATCAGGGAGCCCCAGCCTGACAGGAAAAGTCAGGACTATTAGGTCCTCAGGAAAGTCCTGTTCTCTGGAGAAGATTTGGGATTTCCTCAGGGTGATATTCCCCACTATTCTATCTCTAACCTCAAGGTTCCCTACATAGGGGAAACTTAATAAGTGTTTTGCATTAAATTAAACTGAATTGAAAAGGAAGAATACTGTTTACAAAGGGTACCTGGTCTGAAGGGAAGACTGGTCTTCGGGATGAGAAAACACATGTCTTCAACTCAGGGAACTCCTGGCTTCAAGATGGACAAGATTCCTCCTCCAAGTCTAGAAAGAAATAGATTCCCCCACACACACACACACAAAGAGCTAAAAGAGTTCTGAGAGGAAAGGTCATTGCCAAGGAGGGAAGATGCAAAGGATCTTAGAATATGCTCAGGTGAAGGGAGAAACAGATGAGACACACGCCCTAAAGATGAGATAGAGAAGAGGGGAGAGAGAAGCCAGAATCTTTGGGGTCTCTCACTCCTTGTTCCTGGGCCTTCAGCTTCGAATCTTTCTTTTCCCATCCCTTCTCTCTCTCTCCCACCACCTTCTCCTAACACAGACATGTATATGTGGTTGTTCAGTCTTGCCCGTATTCTTTGTGACCCATTTAGAGTTTTCTTGGCAAAAATACTAAAGTGATTTGCCCTTTCCTTCTCCAGCTCATTTTACAGATGAGAAACTGAAGCAGAGTTAAGGGACTTGCCCAGGATCATACAACTCCTGAGGTTGGATTTGAACTCAGGAAAATGAGTCCAGGTCCAGCCCTCCAGCCACAAAGCCATCTATAGACCCAAATGTGTATGTATATGCATATAAATATGTGTATATGTGCATTTGTACTTAATTGTTTATTCATTCACTCATTTACCCATCCATCCATTTATTTGTTTATTTATATTTTCTGATTTTAGAGAACTATTTGGTTTGTATCCCGTTTCCCCAGGACAGTTACCACCCATGACTGGGAGGCCTGGACACTAATAATACTGATTTAATGACTTCCCACTTTTGCCCTTGCCAGCTCTCCTAGGCAAGAACCCAAAACCATCCACTCTTATAACTCCCTTACTCCCTGCCAAGCTTTCTGTGGTTCCCAGTCTCCAGGCTTCAAAGTGTGCATTGACCTTGTCTCTCCCTGTCCAGAGTCGGGGGACCTATGTAACAGACATCTGAGCTATTGCACTGCCAGCCCCCTCTTTATTATCACCCCAAACCTCCAGAACCTGAGCCTCGGGGAGTCACAGAATTGATTTATACCTCTCCTATCACATGTGGAGGGAAGGGAGGAAGCTTTGTTCAGAGAAGGCTGGCGGAATAGCTACAAGAGTCCTGGGTTTAGAACCAGATGATATAGGTCTAAGTTCAGGTTCAGATACCTACAAGCAACGTTCTCTCTATCCCTCAGTTTCTTCATTTGTAAAATGGAAATAATAACACTACCTACATTACATGTTATTATAAATAAAGTCAGTGCTATATAAATCTGGAAGCCTTGTACAAATAGAATTTATTTATTTATTTTAAATTGATTTGTTTTAAAATTATTATTATTATTTCTGATTCGTCTCTGTCATCTCCTGCCTAGGCTGCCATGAGCCTATAGTTTATATGAACACCTGCCTGGGTGAGATCCCCACCTTCTCCCCCCCACCAGTCCCCAGCCCCAGCACTGACGCTGGGGTCCATGTCCCTTCCAGGAGCCAAAGGGCCTTTGGTTTCGCCAAGTCTGGTTCCATGTGAGTGGTTTTCTAAGTCAGGTTTTAGAACAGGAGACAATTATCTATCTAATCTTTACTTCCTCCAGGAAGCCAGACCAGTATAGTGAAAAGGAGCTCAGGGGGACTCATTCTACAACCTTGAACTTTTCAGATGAGGAAGCTTCTAATTCAGGGTCGGTTTGATATGTGTGTGCTCTGCCCATATTCCTACCAATCAATGGCTGCAAAACTTCGGCCAAAGGAAAGAAAAAGAATATGTTAACTCTTGAATAACAGTCTCCTAGATTTAGAACCAAAAGGGACCTTCAGGGTCACCTGTCCTACAATTTTGTTTTACAGCTGAGGACCTCAAGGTCAAAAAGGTTGTGTAAGTCAAAAGAGATAGAATGGGGAATTCAAAATCAGGGTGTCAGACTTTAAATCCAGGGCTTCCTCTTCCACCTTAGGTCCCTCCTGCCATGAAGGGTCCAAGTATGGGGAGGGGCAGCTGGGTGGAACAGTACGTGAATAGAGTGAGGATCCTGGAGTCAAGAGGACCTGAACTCAAATCCAGCCTCAGACATTTGGCGTGCACTAGCTGTGTGACTCTGGGTAAGTTATTTAGCTCTGATTGCCTCACTGAAAAAACACAAAACAAACAAGCAAACAACTCATCAAAGTACTTATGGGGGACTGCTCCTTTGTCTTACTTGCACTTATCCAAATAATCTAGGAAGTCTACTATCTAATGCCATCCATTCCTTAGTGGAACAGTAATCAAATCCCCCTCCAGCACCGGGGTTAAACAAGGTCTAAAATATGACCATGTTTATTTGGAGAATAAAAAAACACAAACTG
This sequence comes from Sminthopsis crassicaudata, assembly GCF_048593235.1. Taxonomy (NCBI): domain Eukaryota; kingdom Metazoa; phylum Chordata; class Mammalia; order Dasyuromorphia; family Dasyuridae; genus Sminthopsis; species Sminthopsis crassicaudata. Next base: position 80,209,669 of record NC_133617.1, read on the forward strand.
GGCTCATCTATCCCAGGCAATGAAACCTTCTTGGAAAGTCTCTGTCACCTATTTTAGCCCTGGTCAGGATGCTTGCAGGAAGCCCTGGGTGTTGGAGTGGGCTGGGGATGGAGGGTGGAGCTGCTCCTCCCCAACCATTTCTCAAAACAGATGGTACAACGCTGTGCTTTCTGTTATGTCCCAGGCCTCTCCCAGCCTCAGATTTCCCCGTTCTTTCCCCATGCTTCTTGCAGTTTTCTCTAGCTTCCAGCAGATGGAAGACATTCTTTTTTCCACAGAGGATCAGCTTTGTCTCCAGCTCTGATTCTTCTCACAAAAACACAGTTCTAGATGCTCTCTTATGCTAGACCCCCGGGGATCTCACACAAAAGAAGTTTCCCCAGATTTACAGGGCACTGCAGGTTAACAGATGGATCCCTAATCCCAGGCAAATTAATGATGATGTCACAGTCTTCCACAGCACCTCAGGGTTGTGTCATCTGCCCATACCAGTCCTTCTGCAATTCTACAACATGGGAGAGAGGAGATTGTTACTCTCTTCTTAATTATCTCTCAATGTGCCATGATTCCCTATTCCCCTACCCCCAAAACTAAGGGGGGTTAAGTTTCTTGGGACTAAAGCTAAAAGTCAGGGGTAGGGGAGTTAGGAACCCAGATCTCCCAACTTATGCAATGGAGAAAAATTCTACATTATATATTCTCATCCAGTAAAAAATTTTAGTTCTTGTGAATACATACACATACATGTGTGTACACACATACATATATCTGTATATTTATGTCCATACATAAATATATATGCAGTTATATGTGTGTCTAAATGTATATAAAATCACATGAATTTTATATGCCATTATCAATCCAGAAATGAGAGGGAATCAGGGAGAATGTAGTCAACAGTGGCAGGTACTACAGAGAGATCAAGAAAGATGAGGATTAAGAAAAGGAAATTAAATTTGGAAGTTAAAGAAAATTGATTGGTTAAAAAAAACAACACCTTGGCAAATCAAAAAGCAGCTGGTTGTCCCACTTCCTCATGTTAATGATATGCTCCATCTAATTATCTCTAGTCTAATTAAATCAGCTATTATGAGTTTTCTCCTTAGTGGACAGTGTTTTCAACCTAATTTCAGTCTTTACTACATAGGCTTGTTACCAAGGTCCTACTTGAGCCTTCCAAGAACCCCACCACAAACAGAGTAGACCTTTAATCCTTTTTGCATCATATACTAGCTCTGATGATCTAAAATAACTACATCTGACCAACATGCCTTATGAAACCCTATTTAATCTGTCTTGATACACAATTTAGCAAAGTACCCTCCTTTAATAACAACAACAAAATGATACCAAAGCAATGGTAGTAACTGAGAATATGTTCCCCTGATCATGATTCAACAAGAATTGATTATAGAATTGGCAAGTCATCACTTCTGGTGAATATTCTACTTTCTGAAGTACAAGAGTATTTAGTATTATTTTGTAATATTAAGAACTGATTGGTTCAGGGATGATGACAATCAGAGAGTTCCTGGAAGCTGAATATAAGAGTCTCCGAGTAGCTAAAGCTCTCCTGGTACAAGGCTATTCCCAAGACATCAAGACTGGTATCATTGTGTAACACAAAAGGCTTACTTAAATGGGTAAAAGCCAGTCTCTTGCATGTGTGAGGCAATTAATTAGCTCCTTAAAGATTTGGTCACATTTCCCATTCTAGCAGCCTCTCAAAGATACCAAGGGATCAAGTCTAGGATATTCCTTTCATTTAAGACACTGTTTCTGAATTTCCTATATTTCCTTCTGCTTATGGTTGTTCCCTCTATTATATACACGTGCATGTAGCTCTTCATACATAGTAGGTGCTTAATAAATGTTTGTTGATTGGACACAACTTTACATACATTAGTGAGAGTCACTGAAAGGTTTTACAATGAGGACATCATTTCTTCATAAATCTCTAACAATAATTACAAATCCCCAGAAATATCATTCATTCACGATAATTCTTTAAACTTGTCCAAGTAAGAATTGACTCAAATTTATCAGAATTCAAGCCATTCTCCAGTTGATAAATGGTCAAAAGATATGAACAGATGATTTTCAGAAGAAATTAAAACCATTTCTAGTTATATGAAAAGGTGTTCTAAATCACTATTGATCAGAGAAATTCAAATTAAGACAATTCTGAGGTACCACTACACACCTGTCAGATTGGCTAAAATGACAGGAAAAAATAATGACAAATGTTGAAGGGAATGTGGGAAAATTGGGACACTGATGCATTGTTGGTGGAATTGTGACTACATCCAGCCATTCTGGAGAGCAATTTGGAACTATGTTCAAAAAGTTATCAAACTGTGCATACCCTTTGATCCAGTAGTGTTACTATGGGCTTATATCCCAAAGAAATCTTAAAGAAGGGAAAGGGACCCGGGTGTGTAAAAATGTTTGTGGCAGCCCTTTTTGTAGTGGCCAGAAACTGGAAACTGAGTGGATGCCCATCAGTTGGAGAATGGCTGAATAAATTATGGTAAATGAATGTTATGGAATATTATTGTTCTGTAAGAAATGACCAGCAGGATGATTTCAGAGAGGCCTGGAGAGACTTAAATGAACTGATTGCTAAGAAAATTGAGCAGAACCAGATCATTGTACAAGGCAACAAGAAGATTATATGATGATCAATTCTGATGGATGTGGCTCTTTTGAACAATGAGATGATTCAGTCCAGTTCCAATGATCTTGTGATGAAAAGAATCATTTACACCCAGAGAGAGGACTGTGGGAAGTGAGTATGGATTACAACATAGCAGTTTCACTCTTTTTATTGTTGTTTGCTTGCATTTTATTTTCTTTCTCATTTTTTCCTTTTTGATCTGATTTTTCTTGTGCAGAAAGATAATTGTTTAAATATGTATGCATATATTGGATTTAACATATTTTAACATGTTTAATATATATTGGATTACTTGCCATTTAGGGATGGGAAGAAGGGAAAAAAATACAAGGTTTTGCAAGGACTAATGTTGAACAATTATTCATGCATATGTTTTGAAAATTAAAAAGCTTTAATAAAAAAGAAAAGAAGAAATAAATAAAAAGGATAAAATAAAAAATAAACTTGTCCAAGTAACAAGAGCTTCGATCTGTCTTCTCAGGGAAATACTTCCTCCCTGATGAAGTGCCCCATACGTATGAGCCATAGATGATTAGAAAACCTAACACTTAAGCTATAGCTTTAAGCCTATAAATATCAAGTCAATAAATTTTAAAAAGCTCTTACATATTACCCAATACCTTCTGAAATTCAGAGTTATTCCAGATTTCTCAACACCTCTAAGTAGTTTGTAACTCCTGACATTTTTCCCATGAACCACTGAAAAATTGTGAGTACACATAATAGGAAAAAGAAATTAGAAGAGAAATTTATTGTGTATTTTTCATAGATTAGAACAAGAATTCTTAATCAAGGAATAGAATTTATTACAAAAGATTAAACAGTTTTAACTGCATGAAATTAACAAAAATATTTGTTTTGCATCAACAAAATCAATGTGGCTATGATAAGAATGAAAGTCATTGTGTGTGGGGGGAAGAATTGCATCAACTATTTCTGACAGGGTATAATATCCAAGAGATACAGGAAACTAACTTAATTACTTGCTCCATTGTTATTAAAAGTTGGACCAGTTTCTTTGAGATAATTTTTGCCTGATTGAAAATGTATGTACTTAAGTCTATTGTATTACCATAGTCATTATGACTATGAAAGCTGATGTAAGCAACTTGAATGTTTTATCTTTAGAAAACTGATTCTAGCAATTTTCCTTCAGCACACTGTGGTAAATAATTCATGATAATTTCTTTTCCTTTATTCTTGATTTAACCTAAACTGCTTGTTTTATAATGACTGTGGACAGTTTTTCTGAATCCATATAGACTCCAGATCCATAGGATAAGATTTGCCCATTGGCCTAAAAACTATGATGAACCAACCACAAGGTTAATATTTTTTTGGAATCCCTTAAGTTAACCTTAAGTTAAGTAAGAGATGAGTTTAGATGTTCATTTGCAATGACTTATGTTCCAGGAGTCTATTGGGGAAATTTGGGGTGGCTTCAAGAACTCAATGAAAATATTTTGCCCACCCCTCTGGTTGGATTGTTTTATGTGTTGAAGGGATGCTTGTGTAAAGGGTCCCAGAAAAATTTTCATTCAGGAAAATTTAGTTTCTTACCTGAAGTAAGGGAATGATGGAATAACTTCCAATCAACCCCACAGCCCCTGAGTGGACCAAATTTTTCCTATGAGAAAAAGAGGGAAATTTTTGATTTCCTTTTCCTCTTTTTTTATTTTCTTTATTATATTTGGATTGAAGCAGGCCTCTGTAAACATTAAAATGGGAGTGTCCCTGAAAATTTTATAAAGTGGTATCTTTTTATTAAAAAAAAATTGTTAATGTTGTAAAAAAAATTACCTATGCATATGTACTGTCAAAAAAAAGTTTATAATTATAAAAATTAATTTAAAAAATTGTATGATCATGTATTTGGATGTGACAGTAAATGTTTAACAACATTTAACAACCTCTCTTAAAAAACTCATAGTGATTTATTCTTAGTGGTAATAACAATGACAAAAACTCAAAGTGGTATGTAATTTTAATAACCAAGAAATATGGCCCCAGAGAAGAGTTGAGGGGAATATATATCTCCCCTTCTCCCTTTTTTGCAGAGCAGGAGTCTGTGGATGTGGGATAGTATATACACCATCAATCTGAATGGATATATGAATTGATTTTGTTGAACTGTGTGGTGTTGTTTTTTTTTTTCTTCCTATCTTTAAAAGCATTACAAGGGATGACTCGCTGGTTGGGGAGGGATGGAAGGCTATATTGTGAAATAAAGATATTGATTAAAATAAGATTTTAAAAAATCAATGACTAGTTCAAGTTCCCATGCAAATTTTCTCCATGGAATATCACAATTTGTCACAGCCTAAGAAGGACTTATCACTTAGCATAGTGCCCCACAGTTTAGCAACAGTGCTTAATAAATATACGTTATCTGGTTGGCCTTTCATTCCCAGGCAAGGCCTCAAGATACCAAAACATCAACAACAAAAATATAAAAGTATGCTCCTTTCAATACTACAGGTAATACAAAGAACCTACATTTGAGTCAATAAATACTTAAGTTATACTTAAGACAACTCTCCTTTCTGGTAAATCCTACTGTTTTTAGGGAAATATAGTGTTTTTAGCAACTCCTCCTTCAACCCTACTTTTCTTCAGGATCTACTCAGTGATCCTCAAACTTTTTAAATAGGGGCCAGTTCACTGTCCCTCAGACGGTGGAAGGCCAGACTAGAGTAAAAACAAAACCTCACACTCTGTCTCTGCCCCTCAGCCCATTTGCCATAACCCGGGGGCGCATAAATGTCCTCAGTGGCTGCATCTGGCCTGCCGGCCGTAGTTTGAGAACCCCTACTACACAGTCCACAGGAGTCATAATACTACTGGAATGATAGGTCTGGGCTCTTATTCCCTGCACTTTCATTTTTTCGAAGATGATGAAGACCATGGGCCTCTTTGTGTCTTAGAGAATGACATAGTATCTTCTGCATCCTCCTCTCCTACCCTTTGAAGAGGCTCATTATTTCTTCCTCTATCTGGTGTTGGTCCCTTTTCCAGAAAAGGAATTACGGGAAATCACAAGAGTTCTGTCAGTGGTCTTCTTTGAGAACAAAGGACAAATAACAATAGAGGATCTCAGAAAAAGCAGACCTCTTTCCAGGTCCTAAGGTATATTTCCCATTGGTTAGTGTCTCTTCCTGGTGACATTTTTTCAATACATGTTATTCCCTGGAGGGAACCTAAAGGTGCACAAATATTGCACAAGAGACTTTGTCCTTTGTTCAGTCCCAATTTCCTTCTACATTTGCATAATCTTTTTATTTGAATCTAGTTTGGGAGTTAAAAAGCAGAAAATGTATAACTCAGGTAACTGTATAGAGTCAAAACTTGAAAAACAAAAATTATCAGTGAAACAATAAAGATACAGAACAAGGGGAACTATTCTCTGGTCAGTGGGACAGAAGAGGAAGCAGAGATTTCTCCTGGGACATGTCTCAATAGATCCACTATGAACAGGCTCTCCTTTCAGGCTTGGCCATTAGGGCAAAAGACTATTCAGCTTCATGCTGGATTCCATGGATGTACTTCCAAGAGCTGACTTCCTTATTCTCTCATTTGAGTTTGCTTAGACCTGAGGGGAAGAGAAGAATTGAACAGCAGTCCAAAAGGAAGCATTTGCAATCCAAATGCATTGATCAAGGCTGCTTCTCTTGGTCCACCTCAGCAAGAGTCTCACTTACTCACCCAGGAGTGATTTCTCTATCACCAAGCTCTTCTTCCTGGCCTGTTAGGCTGACCTGTTGTGAGAAGGGGGCTTGTTTCTGCACTCAGACACAACCATCACTGCTATGAGACTCATTGCTCATCTAGAGTCCATCCGTGCTCCTTGACAATGGTTCATATACTTCATGGTGACTGTGTCATGAATCACAGTTCTCCAAGGTATATGTTCTAGGGCTTCTGCACAAAACTAGAGCTCTTTTCTCCATCTCTATGATGAATCACTATGAACTTGACTTTATATTAAGATAAATGAGGAAAAAAGTAAGAAATTATTCTGATAATTTTATTTATTGATTGGCGTCAGTTAGGTCCGACTCTTTGTGATCCCATTTGAGGTTTTCCAAGCAAACATACTGGAGTGGTTGGTTTGCCATTTCTATCTCCAAATCATTTTACAGATGAGGAAACTGAGGCAAACAAGAGTTAAGTGACTTGTCCAGGGACTGAGACAGGATTTGTACCCAGCGCTCTACCCACTGCACCATCTAGCTGCCATAATAGTAGGACTAGATTTCAACCCACAGCACACAGCATCAGCAAAGTTCTCTGATACTAGTTTTAAAAAGAGAAAGAGACCTATCAATGAAGAAATTAGTCACACAACATACAGATCCAAATATAATAGCATAATCTTTAATAATCCTAGTCCCCTGACCTGGGATAACAACTCATTATACAGCAAAAACTATTGGGAAAACCAAAAAGCCAAATGGCAGAAAATAGATATATACCAACATTCATATTATACACCGAGATAAACTGCAGGTAAGTATACAGATCTTAATGCAAAAAAAGGACACAAAATAAACAAGCAGATCATGGGAGAAAATGACTTTTAGATTGATGGATTGGGGAAAGATTAAACAAGAGATAGAGAAGATCACAAGTGACAAAAATGGACAATTTTGAGTATATAAAATGAAAAAAAAACTTTTATACAAGCAAGACAATGCAGTCAAAATTAGAAGGGAAGTAGTTAAAAGAAAAACTCTTTGTAACAAATTTGTCTAATAAGGGTCTTGTATCTCAGGCATATAAACTGGATTTCATAAGAATAAAAGCCATTCTTCAATGAATAAGTGGTCAAAGGATATGAATAGGTGACAGAAGCACTCAACAAGCATATAAAGCTGCTCTAATTCACTAACAATTAGAGAAGCGAAAGTTAAAACAACTCAGATGTTCCACCTCATACCCCTCACACTGGGAAAGATGACACAAATGAAAGTGAACTTTGCTGAAGATAAAAAATAATGAACAAACTAATATTAGAAAGGCCTGGAAAGATTTACACGAACTGAACCAGGAATACATTATACACAATAACAGCAAGAATGCACCATGATCACCTATAAAAGATTTAGTTCTTCTCAGTGGTTCAGTGATTCAAAGCAATCCCAATAGATTTTGGACAGAAAATGCCATCTGCATTCAGAAAAAGAACTAAGGAGACCGAATGTAAATCAACACATGCTATCAATTCACATCTTTTTTTCTGTTATTTTTTTAATCTCTCCCATGATTTTTCCCGTTTGCTCTGATTTTTCTCTTCCAATATGAATCATAAAGCAATGTGTTAAAAATAAAATTTAAAAATATTGCTGAAGAAACTATAGGAAAATAGGCACACTAATGCACAATTGGTGGAACTATGAATTGTTCCATTTATTCTGGAAAGCAATTTACAACATCACCAGAAAATCATTAAATTATATATACCTGACAATACTATCTATATCAATAAAGAGAGAAAAAAGAGAGAGAGAAGGAAAGAAAGAAAGAAAGAAAGAAAGAAAGAAAGAAAGAAAGAAAGAAAGAAAGAAAGAAAGAAAGAAAGAAAGAAAGAAAGAAAGAAAGAAAGAAAGAAGGAAAGAAGGAAAGAAAGGAAGGAAGGAAGGAAGGAAGGAAGGAAGGAAGGAAGGAAGGAAGGAAGGAAGGAAGGAAGGAAGGAAGGAAGAAAAAAAGGAAAGAAAGGAAGGAAGGAAGAAAGAAGAAAGAAAGAAAGAAAGAAAGAAAGAAAGAAAGAAAGAAAGAAAGAAAGAAAGAAAGAAAGAAAGAAAGAAAGAAAGAAAGAAAGAAAGAAAGAAAGAAAGAAAGAAAGAAAGAAAGAAGAAGAAGGAAGGAAGGAAGGAAGGAAGGAAGGAAGGAAGGAAGGAAGGAAGGAAGGAAGGAAGGAGGAAGGAAGGAAGGAAGGAAGAAAAAAAGGAAAGAAAGGAAGGAAGGAAGGAAGAAAGAAAGAAAGAAAGAAAGGAAGGAAGGAAGGAAGGAAGGAAGGAAGGAAGGAAGGAAGGAAGGAAGGAAGGAAGGAAGGAAGGAAGGAAGGAAGGAAGGAAGGAAGGAAGAAGAAGAGACAGAGAGAGGGAGGGAAGAAGAAGGAAGGAAAGGTTTGGTGGCAGGAAGGAAGAAAGGAAGGAGGGAGAAAGGAAAGTTACGAAAACATCCTTTAAAATTCATAAAAGAGAACAGAAGGAAGACTAGAAAAAATGACAGACAAGAATTACAATTTTGAAAGTTAAATATTGAATTTATTATGTATTTCAAAGAAAAGCAAATTTCCAGTGATTAGAAAGGTCATATGCAACCTTGTTTTCCTGTTCTACTGTGCATATAAAAATATTAATTTTATTTGGTGTTGAAATTCAATTCCCCACTCCCAAAACATCAAGGAAAAGAAAAAAAGAAAGGTTAAACAAATTATGTTACATGAATGTAATATTAGAATCTTTCTTCATAGTAAAAATCAATGAATATGTAGAATTCAAGGAAACACAGAAAGACTTATATGAACTGATATAGAATAAAATAAGCAGAAACAGGAAGAGATTAAACACACTGACTACAACAATATAAATGTAAAAGAAGAGAAGGAGAAGACAAGGAGGCAGAGAGGAAAGATAAGACTGAAAACTATATCCTTAAAATGGCCAAAATTGGCCATAGAGAATAGATGAAAAAATGTACATTTTCCCTTTCTTTATAGAGGTGGGGAGACAGTGGAATATTACATATGCTATCAGACCCTGTTGATATGATTGAAAACTATTTTTGTTGAACTATTTTTTTAAACATATTATTCTTGTAGGGAATGGAACTCTGGATGGGAGAAGAGGGAAGGATATTTTCAGAAATTAAAGTAATTCCAAATTAAAAGAAAAATATCAATATTTTTTAAATAGGGGTCTCATACCAGATATTCTCTAAGGTCCCTTTCAACTCTAAAATCTATGATCTTATGATCAAACAACCATCACTGCTATTGGGCAAGTTATAGATAGAATCATGAATTTCTATTCCTTGACCAGTCTCTGCTCCCCTTTCTATAATGAATCACTGCAAGGTCACACATTGAAGGATTATTCATCAAGAATGTGTCCTATGCTAGAACACATATCACCGGGACTGAGAGTGTTAGAGTAGGGGTTTACTGGAGGCAGTTCTAACAGGTACATTGTTAGATTTTCAGCACAGCATTTCCCCTTCAGGAATCAGCAAATGCCTCTTTTTCTTCCCCTCTTCCTCCTTTACAACAATACATTGTTATAATCATTGTGCATAATGTTATCCTGGTTCTGCTTAATTCATTTTGATTACATATAAGGACATAATTTATTGTTTTCTTGATTATCTAGATAAAGTGATGGATTGAATAATGCAGTTTAGACTTAAAAGTGTGTCCCATGCTAATGTGTTGTTGATGGAGATACAAGCTGATCTAACCATTCTATAGAGCAATTTGGAACTATAAAACTATGTACATCCTTTTGCCCAGCAATATCTCTACTAAGTCTGTATTCCAAAGAGATTTTTTTAAAAAGGAAAAGAATCATTATGTACAGAAATATTTATAGTAGCCCTTTTTGTGGTGGCAAAGAATTGGAAATTGAGGAGACTGCCGTCACTGGGGGAAGTGGCTGTATGATTATGATGGAATACAATTGTGCTATAAGAAATCACAAGCAGGATGCTTCCAAAAAAAATCTAGGAAACGATATAAGCTGATGCAAAGTGAAGTGAACAAAACCAGGAGAGCATTGTACAAAGTAACAATATTTTTCATGATCAGCTGAATGACTTAGCTATTCTCACCATTATAATGATCTAATACAATTCTGAAGGACTCGTGATGAAAAAATGCTATCCACTTTCAGAGACAGAATTGATGGAGTCTGAATGCAGGTCAAGGCATACATTTTTAATAATAGGTTTTTATTTTCAAAATGCATGCAAAGATAGTTTTCAACATTCACTCTTGCAAAATCTTGTGTTCCAAAATTTTCCCTCCCTACCTTCCCCCCCACTCCCATCCCCTATATAGCAAGTAATCAAATATAGGTTAACCATGTGTGCCTCTTCTAAACATATTTCCACATTTATTGTGCTGCATAAGAAAAATCAGATCAAAAAGGGAAAAAAAAAACCGAGAAAGAAAGCAAACAACAAAAAAAGATGAAAATACTAGTTGTGATCCACATTCAATCCCCATAGCCCTGTTTCTGGATGTAGATGGCTCTCCCTATCATAAGTTTATTAGAACTATTACAACTCAATCATCTCATTGTTTAAAAAAGCCAAGTTCAAGGCATTTAAAATTTTTTTTTATTTTTCTTTGTGTTTTTATTGGAGAAGATCTTTTTTTTTTTTTTTCATGAAATGACTAGTATGGAAATCTATTTTGTATGACTTCACATGCATAATTTATATCAAATTGCTTACTATTTCAGGGAGGATAGAAAGGGACAGAATTTTGAACTCTGTATGAAATTGGACAAATCTCTTGATTATTCTGAGCTTCTGTTTTTTCTTCTACAAAGCAGTTTCAATAATGTCTAAGCTACCTGACTCACAGGTATAAAGGCATTAGTGAGACTGAAAAAGACCTTGGATTGGGACTAGATTTATCTGAGGGTAGATTGTGTCTCCTCCTTCAAACTGAGGGCTCCTAGAGGACAAAGACTGCATCTTCTGTCTGGAAACAAGATAATGGACTTTTTTTTTTTTTTTTTTTTTTTTCCCCAAAGAAGGAGGGAGGGAATAAGTCTTTATACAGAATTTATGTACCTAGCACTTACAAATATTTTTTCATTTGATCTTCCTAAGAATTCTGAGAGAAAAATGCTATTATGAACCCTAGTATGGTTGGGGAAACTGAGGCAGACAGAAGTTAAGTGATTTGCCCAAAAAGTGAGCTTTGAATTTTTGTTCTTCCTGACCCCAGCCCCAGCACTCTATACCATGTTCCATTTAGCTGTCTCCAGCAAAGAGTTTTATTCCACTCTGAGACTGGAGCCTGGTGCCTGGTGACCTGTCTCCCCCAAACTCTCTGGAGAGGTGTCCAGGTGTTGGGCAGGAGGGGTAGGGAAGGGAGGGGATATCATGGCTGGGCTCCAGGGTCTACCCAGACAAAAGTTTCTCTGCCTGTCCCTGCCGCCAAGCACACTGTAAGTGTTTGCCTGTTGGCGGTTGCTAGAGAACTGATTAGGTCCCTAGAGCAACCCCTTCTGCCTCTGCAAGAGCTTGGCGTCTCCTGGGTGGCTAGCCTCTCCTTCCTGCCCCATTACACCATCTGAGGCCCTTGTAACACAGCCCCGATTCAGCCACTGTATATATGATGTTGGGGGCAACCCTTTACCTCTTCAAGATTTTCAGTTCCTCTCCTGTAAAAAAGAGGTCATTGGACTAGAGGATCTTTAAAAACCTTTATTAATTCTGGTATTTTGTGAATTAAAGAACACAGAAACCTTTCAGGGGACCCCTGGGTAAGAATAAGCATTAGAAAGTCAGGAGGTCTGGCTTATTAGCTGGATTCCTTCCAATCCCCCAAGAAATCCACTGCTTATTACTGACCAAACTGACCACATTGACCCCCCCTCTGTGGACCTCATGCACCTCTGGTGTTGGACCTCCGGGCTCCTTTCGCTGCCCTTTTGCTGGCTGACCCGGTTCTGCACTGCCCTCCCTCATCTCCACCTCCTGACTTTCTCGGTGTCAGCTCAAATCCCACTCCCCAGCACACGCCCAATCTTCATGCTACTGCCTTTTTCTTTGAGACTATCTCCATTTTATAATCTTGTTAGTACACAGTTGTTTGCATGTAAGCTCCTTGGACAGTGACCATTTTTTGCTTTTTTCAAATTCCCAGCACTTAGCATATCTGGCACACAGTTAAGTGCTTAATAAATGCTTGTTGAGTTGATTTCTAGTTTTAAATCTTAGGATCCCATAATTTCTCAAACTACAGAGGAAGCTGAGACATGAAGTATCCAATAGATTAACAATCAAAGGATATGAATAGTTATCAAAACAATCGTAAGCTAAAACATTTGAAAACATGCTTCGAATCAATGAGGTAGAGAAATGAGCATTTTATATCAGAATATATCCCTTCATTTCTTGTACATCAGCAAAATAACAAAAGCAGGAAGTCAGTGTCAGTGAGAACACATACTAATAATTTATTGATAGACCTGTGAACTGGGCCAACAATTCTAATAAAAATTAGAATGATGCAAGAAAGAAGACTGGGAAACTGTTTTCCACCCTGAAATCCCATTATTAAGACTAGACTCCAAGGAAGACAGAGAGAAACAAAAATAGAACAAATTCCAAAATATCCATAGCAGCAATTTATGTAGTATCACAGAGCTGAAATCTAAATGGTACCCACCCATTGAGGAATGGCTATGTAAACTTATATGTGAATGTAATAGAATGTTACTACGCAATAGAAATGATTATATGAGAAATTCAGAGAAACGCGGGGAATTCTGTAAGAACTAGCACAGAGGGAAAAAAGCAGAACCTAAAGAAATACATGCGCAATGACCAAAGCAATGCAAATAAAAAGATGGTAATTTTAAGCTCTGGGAAAACCAATGCATGTGTAGAGAAGAAAGAATGAAATGTGTCTCTTTTGGGTTTGTCAGGGGGATTATGAGAGCGGAATAGTGAATGTGGTTTTGGCTTTGACTAATGTCTTGGGCAAGTTTACCTTTGTTACAGGGAGGGTTCAGTGTGAAAAAGGGGACAGTGAGGCAGGCAGCTGAATGCTACAGTGGATAGAGCACTGGCCTTGATTTCGGGAGGATCCAAAATCAAATCTATTCTTAAGATACTTACTGTGTGACATTAGGCAAGTTACTCACAAAAAACAAAACAAAACAAACATCCCCCCCAAAAAAACCTCCCACAAAACCCTCAAAAATAAACCCTCTGCCTCAGTTTACTTATTTGAATAACAGAGGTAATGATAGCACCTACCTCCCAGGATAGTTGTGAGAATAAAATGAGATATTATTTGTAAATTGCATCACAAACCTTAAAGCAATATATGAATGATAATTATTGTTATTGCTACTGCCAAGAAAAAACAAAGGTCATTAATACATCTTATTGAAGAAAAACAAATACTGCCAGCCTTGGAATCAGGAAACATGAGTTTAAATCATAGCTCTGAAAATGACTTCCTATAATAATAATAAATAATACTTATATAACATTTATGATAACAATAGCTAACATTTACATAGCATTTAGAGTGATCTAATATTTATTTAGTACTTACTCTTTGCCAGGATCTATGCTAAGCACTTTGCAATTATTACTTCTTTTAATCCTCATAGCAATCTTGGGAAGTAAATGCTATTATTCACCCTATTTGATAGATGAAAAAACTGAAGTAGAGATTAAATGACTTGCCCAGGGTCATACAACTACAAAAGTGTCTGAGGCCAGAGTTGAACTCAAATTTTCCTAGCTTGAGTCTCACAGTTCTATCTACTATGTCACTCAAGAGCTGCCGGTAATCCTCTCTGATCCTTGGTTTCTTTCTTCATAAAACAGGAATAATGTTAGTGTGTAAGAGAGCCATACAGCAATTGCCCCATGTTCTGAGTTGCCTGGCATGGGGCATTGTGCCCACCAGGTGGCACAGACTCTGGTTAGAGGGGGTAGCTTTGTGGTGTCCCCAGAGAGAAGAGTTGATGGAGTTTTGGAAGAGAGACAAGCCTTGGAAAAGTTTAGAGTATGGGAGGGAGAGCCAGAAGAGAAGAGACAGAGAGGGAAGAGAAAATTGATCCTTGCGTGGGACATGGGGAGACGTTCTTTCGTCTGTGTCTGTCTCTCTTCTGCTAGGCTCATCATCCCTTGGCTTCCCCCCAATCACATGGTGTGCTTTTTGGCCAAGGAAGAGTTGTCCCTTCCATAGAAGAAGCTGCAACTCCAGGATGTTCAGTCTTGGCCAAAAGAAAATGCCAGGAGTTTCTCCCCTTTCCTGATGGGGAGTGGTGATTCTAAGTTCCATGCTGAGAGTCATGAACATCCATAATGCAAGGTAGAGCATGAACACCCTTCCTGGCTCTTACCTTTTAGTGCTGTGCCCATGCAAAGAGCCAGAACCCAAGACTTGTGATCTCCCACTAGTTCCCAAATCTCCCAGATTCTCCAAACCTAACTGAAACACCGAATCTGCCAGCTTTCCTCTTCCCTTGGAATCTGAGACCAGTAACCCCAATTCTCTAATTGCTTTTCCCCTCTCTTGTCCTTAGTGTATCCAGTGGGTCTTTACCAGCATCCCCTCTCTCTTTCTCTTATAACATTGTCGGCCTGTTGGATCTAAGCCATGGTACTTACTGTGCCTACAGAAAAAAAGAGTCTATGTGAATTCTGATATAAGAAATTAGGAAAAGATCATTAGAACTTTACAAAATAATTTATCCAGTGCAGTCTGGAATTAATCTAATTTAGCAGGATCAAGTTTTCCCAGTTTACACTAATCACTATACATTTACTATGTTGTTTTGATGCAATGGGTTCTAACTCTCTTATGGCCCCCACCCTAAATAATGTCATTTGCCCCATAATGTCCTTGCCCTCTCTACCCCTAATTCCATCTCAGTAAAAAGTCTGACTTGTCTATCTCCTCCTATACAAGACCCTCCAATCCTCTTGCATTTGAGATAAAATGCAGACTCAGGGCTCCAGCCTATCTCCCCAAACTCATTCTATGTTATTCTCTTTCAGGCACTCTATAGGAAAGCCAAGCTTTCAGGCTGTTCCGTGTTTCATGAATTCACTCCATCTCTCTTTCCCCACCTCAGCCCTTCCCTCACGCCCTCCTTTCTGTGTCTCAATCCCTGGCTTCCTTCAGTGCAAACTAATGCTCCATCTCCTATGGAGATCCTTTACAGTTACCTTGACAGTTAGTGTTCTCCCCTCCCATAGGAGATGGAGCATTAGTCAACCTGAGTTTTCACCTTGTCACTGTCCAGACAACCTGAGTTCTCACCTTGTAATCCTAACACCTCCCTATCAAATTTTTAAGTATACACTTATCTGTTAACAAGATATCTCCTTCTAGAAGGAGGTAAGCTCTTTAAAAGCCTTTGAAGTCTCCAGTTTGCAGACCTAATAAAGTGCCTCTCCTCTAGAAGACATTTAATAGATGCTTGTTGGATTGCATTGGGATTTCCTCAAACCATAACCTTAGAAGAGGATTATTCATTAGATTATAATCTTCATTTCCTTCTTGACCATTAAGAAGTCAGATCTGGTTGATGGCAGATTCTTGGTGTCCCACATAGATTTCTACATGTGATTGCTCATCTAACTAGCCACTTCCCTTTCCTCTGAGCAGAGTGGAGGGGGCATAGGAAGGGAGAAGTTATCAAGAGATAAAGGGAAATTTGAAGATTCAATACAATGCCTGTATGTTACAGCTGAGGAAACTACAGCATAAAAAAGGAGAATGACTTGTCTAATGTCACACAGGAGAAAAGAAGGGATTTGAATTCAGTTTCTCTGATTGTAAATTTGATTTTACCATTATACCATACTGTCAATATTAAAAACAAAACAAAACATTTTTCTAATCTTCATGTTAGCCAGAAAACTAATTTAACCTGAACCTATCCTCTCTACCCTTCCCAACTCCTACCTGCAAAACTGATTAGAAAAGATAATTTACATAATGACAACCTGATAATGATATAAGTCACTTCTTTTTTCTGAACTTCAGTTTATGGAAACTCTCTATCCAGAGAATAAATAGTAAGGAGATAGAGGTGGGGAGAATTCATAGCTGTCCAAGAGAGAAAGCCCCAAGCCTTGGGAGGGAAGACGAATATATGAAGGCCAAGAGTTGGGCATCTTGTTACAAAGACTCAAATCACTCAATCCTATGGCATAAGGGAAAGGTATCAATTACTGTCTGTGGGTTTAGTGGAAAGGGCATTCGATGTAGATTCAAAGGACCCGAGTTAAAATAAAATCCCAGCTTTGCAACAAAGCAGCTGTGTTACCTAGGGCCTTGATTTCAATCTTTAACAATAAAAGAATTGCTTTGGATCTGATACCATTGCCAGTCATATTCCAAAAAATCAAAAGCAAAGGGCTTATATGCACAAAACATTTATGGTGACATTCTTTGCTGTAAATAAAACAATAGAAACAAAGGAGGTGCCCATGAATTTAGGAAAAGTTGAATAAATTGTGATACACTAATGCAATGGAATATTATTGTGGAATTTAAAATGACAAATAAGGATTCAGAGAAATTGGGGGAGGCTTTTTTTTTTTTTTTAACATGAATTGATGCAGAAGAAAACTGATGTAACCAGAAGATCTTACAAGAAGATCATAATAATGACAAAGAAAACAACTTTCAAAAATTTAGCTCACTGGTAAACTTAGTAACTAATCATGGCATTAGAAAAAATGCACAAAGCATGCTTCCTGCTTGTTAAGGATCACAGATTGAGAGATAGGTCAGTCTTTTAAGTTATCTAGTCATATAACAGATAAGGAAGCTGGAGCCCAAAACAGCTAAGTGATTTGACAAAGTTAATGCTAGTAGTAAGTGGGAGAGGAGAATAATAATAATAAAAAAAAAATTTTCTTTTCAGGCATGGTAAATGCATTGTTAAGTTTTGGTTGACTAGACTTATTTATTACTGGAGAGAACTTATATTTATGGGTGGGAAATGAATTACTAAAGAGTGATGGAGGCGGGAGAAGAAAGCATCAATGGAACAATGCCCCCCAAATTCACTAAACTGGATTATTTTGACCCAATGATACCACTATTAGCTCCATGCCCCCAAAGGTATCAAAGGATGGAAAAGACTTATGTGTACAAATGATAATAGTTCTTTTTTATTCTTTAACAAAAAGCTAGAAATAAAGGGGGCATCCACTTGGAAATGGCTGAATAAATCATGCTATTGAATGTAATTATTTCATCATTAAGAGATGAGAGAAGGGATGAAGTCAGAGAAAAGTGAGACTTGGATCAGAACAATTTTTACAATAATACTATAAAGACAAGCAACTTGGAAAGATTTAAGAGCTCTGATTAATGTAATAATCAATCTTGATACCAGAGGATAAATAATGAAGCAGATACATTACCCATTTCCTTACAGACGGGAAAGTCTTGGTACAGAATGAGAAATGCTTTTCTTACATGGCAAATCTGTCTATTTGTTTATCTTCTGCAAGAATTTTTCTTCTTTATTTGAAGGGAAAGAAGAGGGGAACTAACAGTTATGCTGTCCAAAAAAGAGGAAGAAGAGAAAGAAAAGGTCATTGCAGCATTTTTTTTTTTTTTAAACATAAAAGAGAGCTAAAGGTTCAAAGTTAGACAAGACAGCAGGCAGACAGCTTTGAAAGTGACAGGATGGATCTGTTATATACTTAAAAAAAAAAAAAAAAGTAAATCATACACAGTGGAGACCTATGATTTCACCTAGAATACCCTTTTCCTCTTCTGCTTTGCATATGGAAATGCCCTTCTGAGGGTTCATTAAATTCAGAAAAAAGTAAAATATTTAAAAGAGCAGTAATAAAACATTTATAACACAGAGAAGAATACCAACATGTTCAGAAGTGGACAAACAGGGTGATTTACATTTAATATACATTTATAAAATAATATGTTCCTATAATATACAAAAGTCTTTGACCATGAAAATATTTGTTGATGCTTAAATTCATAATTTAAAAAGAAAAAAAAAAGGTTGGAATAAATTATTCTAAAGCTCCCTTTTACTTCTAACAACAATAACATTACAATAAGACCTGGGAAACTTTAGAAAGGAGAGCTTTAAAAGCTCAGGGTGACCAAGAACACACAGGCAGCTTAGGGGCCTTTGAGAAATTTTAAGTTGTCATTTCTCTTGAGAAAAACACTCTTGAGGCCTGCAGCTCAGAGGAAAAAGAAGCTGCAAAAGTATTTTAATTTTTTTTGCTGAGGCAATTGGGGTTAAGTGACTTGCCCAGGGTCACACAGAAGAGCAGCATTTTAGACTGGGGTACTAAGTTATGGATGGCAGCTGGGAAAGGGGATCCAGATAAGCAAGGATTGGAAAGGTGACTCTTGTCTACAAGTCTTGGGTTTCAAGGATCTTGAAAATCTTAGGTAGACCCTGGTAAAAGGTGAAGGTCCTGGGAGGAAGGAAGAAAAGATCTCCTGAATTAATTAGCTCCTAGGAAAGGTGGGTATGTTGGTTGCAGATCACTAAGGTAAGAGGGACTTTCACAATTGTTGAACCTTTGAAGGATCTTTTTTTAACTGTAACTTCTCAAAATATTAATTCTTAGAACCCCAGGGAAGAAGTCCAGCTGCTACCCCTGAGCCCTATAATCCTGGAAATCAAAGGCAAACTTTCCCAGAATATAGAAGAAATTAGGCTCTCCAAACTGGTAGGGAGGTCCAAGGTCGCCAGGTCCAATCCTGCTTGGAGGAGAGAACTTTCCTTGAAAACCCCTTGGGTGGTCATCCTGCCTAAGAGCACCTACCTCGCCAAGTTCTGAGGCAGTCCGGGGCTCACTTGAAGTAATTGAGCAATTAGGAAACTTGGCTTCCTGCACCAGCCCCCTGGAGTGTCCCAGCTCTCCCTTATTGGATCTGCCCTCAGGGATTAAGCAGAACTCTTTAACTCCAGGTTCCCAGAACACTTTAAAATTACTTCTATATTTGAAGATTACAAACAAGTGCCTAGCCTTCTCTCCTCCAGGCTAAATCCCTTCATTGTGTATTCCTAGGACTTGGCCTAGAATGGAGAAATAAAACACACAAAAGTCTTAAGAAAATCAGATTGAGCCCTGGCTCCAGGTCACTCGCCCAGTTACTAACAGCAACTACACATGAAAATGGGGTTTCTGATTCCCAACCTAGGGTTCTTCCCTTAAACGGAGTTGTGGGAAATTGGGCTACACTGCAACAAAACTATACCTAATGGTGTTTTGGGGCAGAGCCCTGTGCTTGGGCTCAGCCGATGGAGTGCTGGTTCTGGAGTCAGTTCAAACCTGCCTTCAAACACCTACTAGTCGTGTGACCCTGGTCAAGTCACTTAATTCTGCTTGAGTTTCCTCTTCTGTAAAATGAGCTGGAGAAGGAAATAGCGAATCCCTCCAGTATCTTTGCCAAGAAAACCCAATGGGGTCGCAATGGATCAGACACAACAGGGGCTGAGCTTTAGAGGGTGCTATCAGCTTGTGGGTTGATGGGTAAGTGATGTCTGAAGCATCTCTTCCAGGCTGTCTTCTGGCCCACGGGGCTCACAGTAAAGTTACCCTCAAGGCCACCATCTCTAATTCTACTGGAATTTTTGCTGGAGCTAGTGTAGCCTGTGTCCCACTTACAGAGGGATTTGGGAGTCTAAAATCAAGGTCGAATATCCACCTGCCTGTCTCAGAACATTGCCGTGATTGTCAGCTCAGAAATGCTGGGCCATGGTTCCAAGTTGTCTTGATCATTTAGATTGTCTTAGGTATATACTTTTTGATTCCAAAATTTCAGCCTTAGGATTACTGTATTTTTACCTTTAGGTTATTTTAGTTTATAACCAAATGGATTATAAAAGAATGCTGGTTTTATAGACTCAACTTATGATCCAGAGGTGACTCTGGAAGGAAGACGCCTAACCCTAACTCCAATTTACCTCTAAACCATAAAATTAGCATTAATAGTAGGCACCCAGGAATCCAATCGCATTATAGTAACTTTCACAAAATTAACATATCAAAGGTTTTCTTGAAACTCATGAGTTTAAGCCATTATTTCAATGGCTTATTTCAAGTATTCTAAAACGAATGAATAACAGCAATAAACTAAACATCCCACACCAGGAAAACTCCAAAACAAACTTTTACCTCTATAAATTCAAGGTTTCCCACTACTTCACTAACTTCTCTGGGAATTTAGCCCATAAAAATAAAATCTTTTTCTCTTGGAGAGAGTTTAAACCTACAAGTTTTGAGACACCTTGTGACACCGGCCAGGAATCCCAATATATTTTAGGGCTCTGCACATGCACTGACTTAGTCAGGTCATTGTGTATGGCACAATGAAGATGCACTAAGGTGAGCTGCCAAGGCCTTCTGGCTCTGCCAGGAACCAGGGGTGCTTGGTGTGGAGCCAAGAGAGCTATCCCAGCTGGAATCATTGGGGCAAAGGGGCAAGGGGAGGGGCGTTGTCCGGTGAAACTTCTGCTAAAGCTTCAGACCAATCCCATCTTAAGAACTTGCTTTAAAAGTCGCAATGAGTTTAAAAGAAATGTATTGGGTTTTTTGTTTTTTCCCCCTAAGTCCCCAACTCTCATTTCAATTGCATTTTAAGTTTACAATGTCCAGGTTGGCCCTGATGGTCCCTCCTAGATCTAAAGATATGAGCCCATGATTTCCATTTGTCAGATGCGATCATTGAGGGCCAAAGGTTAGAAGGAAACAAAAAACCTATAGCAAGTTCCAAGGCTATAAGCAAGCAGCATAATAAGGAGTTGAACTGAGTCCTCAGCTTTCCAGCTATCACAATCCCCAGAACCACATGGCACTATGGATCCCCCTCACACCCCCGTAGGATGAAGGTTAATTAAAGCTTCCACTCTACAGACTTTCTAGGGTCACACAGCCAGGCAGTTCCAAAGCATTGGATGGGGAGGGGGAGGTCAGGAAGCTGGGGCCCTTCAATCAGGGTAAGGCACGACTTGTCTGGGTGGGGTCTTGGCCATGGCACTTGGGCCCATTTCTGTCCCGGGCCTCAGACCCCCTGCCCTTTCATGCCTCGGAGCTTTTTATCAGACCAGGCCTAGAATGACCTTGTCTTACCTCTTTGTGCCCAGTTCCTTGATTTTGGTGGAAATCTGTCATTGTCTGTTTGGGAAATGCCATGGGAAACTTCCTCTATAATGAAACTCATCTGTAACCTGATGGAATAAGCTGGGGCTGTGACTGGACTTGGTCATTCAGTGCTCACCAGAGGCAGAATTTTGAACCCTGCTCTCACACTCTTCCAGGTGGCTCGCTATCCACCATACTACACTGCCTGTCACTGCATTCCCTCACTCAAATGTTACCCCTTTCAAGAAGCCTCTCTGATATCTGCCATTAATGACTCAGACCTCACACAACACTTTGTCCCTCTGATGCATCAAAGCAACCTGTGTGGGATCACCTTCCTGGGGTTCTCAAGAGCCAAGGACAACTTCTCCAAATTCTGCAATTTTCCAGACTTAAAGGCAGCCCGGTGAGCGCCCGTAGCATACAAATAGGCTTCTAGCTGAGGGGTCATCTGAACTGAAAAAAAACTTGCCCCAATTAGCCCTCATTCCAGCCAATTGACTCAAAGCCAGCCTGCCCAAAGTAGGTGATACATTTGCCCCAAGGTAATTTCTGAGGGGTTTGCCAGATTCCCAGCCTTTCTCCCACCCCAGGAAGGCGTCAGCCTGAGAAACATTTTTTTGCTTTCCTAAGATAGGAGCCCTTCAGCACTGGTCACTAAGTGCTTCCTACCTGTGCACACACCAGCAATAGAAGCTGGATATTCTCTGAATTGCCCTGACTGACCCTCAGAAGTCATTTCATGAACCTGTTCTTTCACCTGTGAAGTGAAAATATTTGTGACTTTATCATAGCAAGGATTTTGAGGAAAAGATTTTGCAAACCTTCACGAACTACTGAAATGGGAGAGAAGTGACAAAAGTCTCCCTCTCCGGGGAGGGCCAAGGCTTGTCTAACTCCATGTATGTGTTTTTAAAGACCAGAAACAAAGAGACTCCAATAATGAAGAGACCATTAATTCTTAGGAATATTTTGTTTTAAAATCTTTTAATATCTCTTTCTCTTAAATAAAACAAAAAGATTGCAGCTTTTTTGTGATGGGGGATGAGAATGGCTGGGGAAACGGAGGAGAAAGAGAGCTAGGGGACTTGCAGTCCCTGGGGCACTTGTCGGGCAGCCACAGGAGAGAGCTGGGGACTTGCAGTCCCTGGGGCACCTGTTGGGGCAGCCACAAGGCAAGCAGAGGTTGCAGTGATGGAGGGTAGGTCTGAACATCAGAGGCCCAGACAGTTCCTCTTGGGCCCCGAGGTCCCCTTTTTCTGCTGGAAAAGCAAGACCCTGGCCCTGCTGACTTCCTGGCTGCAGGGGCTTCCCTCACCTGAGCCTGCCCCCTCCCAGTTTTGGCTGACCACATGCCAGCATCAGCTCCTTGGGAGGAAGAGGGGGTATACATGGGACAGAAATGTACAGGCCTTGACACAGATCTAGTATGGTGGATTAAATACAGTCTCATCCATAAAGTGCTTATTGGAGGGGAACCTGTGTGGGAGAGAGACCTGGTCACTACATTCAGGTGTCTGAGGGACAGAGAAGGAGAAAGCTGGGCAGGGCAGGGTGAGGTGGCTGGCCACCAATCTCACTTCTTTCCCTGCTCCTCACAGGGAAGCCCACAGAATTCTGGACTCCCAGTTAGGCTAGAGTGTAAAAAGACTCTTGTCTTGTTGGAAAAGTCAACTTCATGGGTGTTTGAGGTGGGAACTGGCCTTGGAGGTCCTTCCAGCTTGACCCTCTCAGCATAGTGAAACCGAAGGGGCACCAAGTCTCGCTCCATTACTCACTCCCTGAGCAACCTTTATAAGAGTCATTTCCCTTCTCGGGTCTCATTTCCCCCCTCTGTAAGGCCAGTTCGGACTGGACTATCTCCAAAGTCTGTTCCTACCCCAAATTCTCCGAATCCTATGAAAAAGGGGCCAGACAGAAGAAAGAACTTAGATCATACCGGGAAATCATGAAAGAACTGGGATTCGAACCTGAGGCTCTTCCACTACCCCAAGTTAGTGAGAGGACTTTCCAGATAAGTTGTCACTTCAAGAATTAAGAACCCCACAGGGGGCATCAATAATGAAATCAAGGAAAGAAGGCATAGACAAGAGTAACAGAAAGAGCCCAGGGCTGGGAATTGAGAGGTGCAGATGCCAGTGGCTCTGCTAGTGACTTGCTACGAAACTGTTCAAGTTGCTTCTGATCCTTAGTTTCCATTTCTGTAAAATGGGAATGATAGCCCCTCCTAACCCTGT
Source organism: Sminthopsis crassicaudata (assembly GCF_048593235.1). Taxonomy (NCBI): domain Eukaryota; kingdom Metazoa; phylum Chordata; class Mammalia; order Dasyuromorphia; family Dasyuridae; genus Sminthopsis; species Sminthopsis crassicaudata. Next base: position 80,233,438 of record NC_133617.1, read on the forward strand.
CTTTCTCCTCAGTTCACCCAAATCTGGCCCTGCCCAGGTAGGGGGTCTGACAGAAGTCTCCCTGCCCTCCTCCCATCCCTTCCCTGAGAATCCCCAGCCCCAGTGGACAAGTGCAAACATGTAGAAAATAAATTAATAAGTGACAGGGACCCGGGTATTCCTTCCTCAAGGAAAGGGACCAGGGGAGGGCAGGGGCCAGCCTGCTACTGATCCTTGGTGCTGCTGAGGCCGGATTCTGCCCGGAGTTTCTGGCTGCTGGCTTCGTTGTAGTTAATCCAGTGCTGGAGATCCTCCGGAAGCTCAGGTGACTCCACCTGTGGGAGAGGAGAGGCAGACAAGTGAGGGACAAAAATGAGTCCTGGTAGCGGACGCCCCCAGGCCCGGCTTCTGATTCATGAAAGTCCCTCGTGGACGACACTGGCCCATCGTCCATCTCGGGAAAGAGTCCGTGTCTTATCCCTAACTTGTGATAACGATCGCCCGGGCCCAGCAGAGCTGAATCTGACTGGGAACCCACTTTTGAATCTCAGAATGACCTGGGTACACACAAGTTACATCACCCTAACACTGGGCAAGTGACTTCTTTTGGGGCCACTTCTATAAAATAAAGGGGGGAGATTAGACTAAATCGAGGTAAATAGATAGATTTTTTGGGTTCCATGGACTTTAAAAAATTGATAACTCTTTCAATATAAATGGTTTCCTTTATAATTGTATGTATTTTATAGCAATAATCTTTATCTATCAAAAATCTTTATCTTAAAGTCCATAGGCTTTACCAGATTGCCAAAGGAATCCAGGACACCAAAAATAGGTTTAAAAACCTGGGTCTAGATCAGGGGTGGGGAATGTCCATCCAAAGGATCATATAAAGCCTGAAAAATCATTTGCTAAGGCAGCCGCAGGCGATGATGGGCTGAAAGCTAGGTTTAACAACCTTCCACTGCCTGAGTTCTATACGCTGATAATTTTGTATGGCCCCTGAGTGATGTTACACAAAAACTGGGAGAGGGCAGGCTCAGGTGAGGGAAGCCTCGGCAGCCAGAGAGTCAGCAAGGCCAGGATCTTGCTTTTCCAGCAGATCCTGCCAAATGGTCCTTGGCAGGAAAAAAAGGTTCCCCACCCCTGATCTAGAAAATCTGTAAAAATTCCTTTCAGTTCTACAATCTATGAGCCAATGGAGCACCTCCCCGCCTCCACGCACAGGACTGTTCTCTGCCTCCACCCAGAAAGACTTCCCCAAATTCCACTCCCCCATATCTTCAGGGACTTCTTCCCTCCTCAGTCCTGTCCAAATCAAAACGCATCTAGATGCATTCGTTTCATCTAACTGTACAGAGGCTGACTCATTACAGCTGGGCAGCCTGGTCTGGTCCAGCTGAGGCTGTCACATCTCAGAGGTCAGTTCATCTAACTTCTTCCTTCCACACGCAAATGACTTCAGTGAGTAAGCAGAGAGCCAGCACTCAGGTGCAAGCACTCTGACTTTTAAGTCCAATGCTGCACAGATATTAAGAGAAGATCAACTAGTGTACCTCCCTGTCAGGCTAGCGCCCATGTCATTCTCTCTGTAGCTCAGGCAGATCAAAGGGAAGAAATCACAGCATCAGAGGATTAAGCGTGGAAAGGGTCCTCAGGGGCCTCCCACATCTTAGAGATGAGGAGCTGAGGCTCAGACGGCCCAAGGAGCCGGCCCAAGACTGGGATTCCCACCGACTGTCTTCTGTCCTTGTCTCCCCATGCAGGGCAGAAATAGGATAGACTTAAGAAAAATCAGATTCTTGAGGGTGGGAGGGAAACGAGCATTTATTAAACACCTCTTTTGTGGCTAGGGAGAACAGAGGCCTTCCGGTAGGCTCTGTCTGTATCTTGTATAAAATGGCAGCTTTTGCTGTCTGAATCAATTTCACTGAGCCCCTTCCCCACTCTAAAACCTGGATACCCTTACAGTTACTGTTCCCAATACCCCACAATACTGAATGCCTTCAAGCTGGCGTTCCAGGACCCCCACTCATGTTTTGGAGGCCTACTCCTGCCCCCAGCCAAACTCAGCAACACACACACCCAGGGGCTTCCTTTTGCTGTAACCCGAACGCTTTCTGGATACGCTGCCCCCCTCCAGGACCAGCTCCAGCGTCCGGGGAGTCTTCTCCCTTGTCAACACCAGAACTCAGGTCTCCCTGTGTCTCCTATTCGAATTCTCTCCTCCCAGGCCTCCCTAAGGTCACTAAGCAGCCTCATCTAGGTACTAGAGCAGACGGGAGATAAAGACAGGGCACAATTCACGCACTGGTGGGATCCGAAGGTTTACACTGACGGCATGGTTGGGGGGTCTCAGGCTGGATAACCAGGTCTGAAAGCCAGGATTCCTTCAGTTAGGATGGGATTCCAGAGGGATAAATAAACACAGCCACACTCGGGTCCAGAAAATCAGGCGGAGAAGAGCGGGAGAAGCGTCCACATTTATAGGAAAAAGAGCTGGGGTTTGCTGTGCAAAGTAAGATGAGCCACAAGTGGGGTGTGGGAGCCGAAGAGGTTAATTGGGCCCTGGCGCGCTGCAGTGGGAGGGGCACAAAGGCCCGCTGTTTTTGGAAACCAGACCCCCGGTTGGAGAACCGGCTCAGGAGGGGCGGGTGAGCTGGGGAACAAGGCGGCCATCTCCAAATGGCCAAAGGGGCAAGACCACAGGAGCACTGGGGTCAGTGAGAGCAGGGGAAGGGGCCAGATCTCAACCTAAGGAAACACTCCCCACAATGAGAAGGGTTTGGGAGAGCCAGGAGCAGATCTGATAGCAGACGGCCCGCGGAACGGCGGGACTGGAGTCAGGGAGGCCTGAAGTCACGGCAGCCTCGGCTACGTGACTCTGGGCCAGGACTTCATCTCTGCTGCCTCAGTTTCCTCATCTGTAAAATGGGGATAAAAATAGCCCATGCCTCCCAAGGGAGCTGTGGGGATCGAATGAAATAATATCTGCCAAATGTTTTGCAAAACTTAAAGAATGAGATAATAGGGCGCTTTATTATTTAATCTGGTGAGACATTATAGAGGGAATTGGTGCCCAATTCTGGGTTGGACTAAATAACTTCTAACCTTTGACCTTAAGCTCGGGTGTGTTCCCCACTCTGAGACCCTTCGGGTTAAGTTTAAAACTTCTCAACTGTCCTGGTCTGTCATGTTAAACATCAAGGAAGAATCTGGTCTTATACCCATGCTCCTCGGACCCACGAATGGGCCCCAGTCCCGACACCTCTGCCTCACAGAACACTCAGAAAAGCATCCGAAACAAGGAGGAGGAGATTATGTGAAAGGACCCCCGGGCTCCTCACTCTCCCATTCTGCACTTACACCATCCGCCCCTCCCTCCAGTCGGTCACGGGGAGGCCCCAGGTCTAGGGCCGCCGGTGCGGCCCCGAGTTCTCCGCGAGGGGAGCTGCGCGTGGGAGTTCTAAACAGCACGCAGGCCTCAGTCCCGGCTCTACCTTTCTCCGTCCTAGGGCTGCTAATTAGGTGGCCCTTTAACGTCTGAGAAAGACTTTAGGTGTCATCCTAACACCTATGTGAGACAAGAACTATTTAAGTGCAAATACATGTGTAAGTTACATTATGTAAATCAGCATGTAATTATAAAGGCATCATTATGTATAGTACATAGTATGTCATTATATATTCATATAGATCATAATTGCATAGGAAGTTCTACACAGAAGGGTTTGATAACTTCCTGCCAGTGTCCCAGAAGTGAGAGGGAATCAGTAATTAGCGTGCGGCCCGCATGCGCCCTCTCGCGTTTCCCGCCCCCTACGCAGTCGAAGCCCCCTCCCTCTCACACGTCTCTCCCTGGGAGCGCTGGGTAATCTCCAGCTGGGTCTGAGTTCCTGGAGGGCTGCTCCTTGGCAGTTGCTAGTTCTCACTAACTTGCACAAGCCTCACACACCGCAGTGATCAATGACCAGGATTCTGAATCCCAAGGCCACTCTGGAAGGTTCCAAAGTCTAGACTTTATTTCATGGCCTTTAAGGCATGGGCGTGACTCTCATCTCTAGAAACCTCAAGAAAGACTACATAGGACAGGCAAAAAGCTGCTAGAATAAAGAGAATTCTATCACAAATGGGCCTCCCCGCCCTGGCATTCTACATCCCCAAAGCCCCCTCAGCTCCACGTCCCTCCTAACTTCCGAAGCCCCTCGAGCCCTGACCCCGCAGGTCAGATCCCGTTTGTATTCCGAGGAGCACCCAGGCCTACACTTAGGATTGTGGGAGACATGTAGATTAGATGGTGATGGGACAGGGAGAGCAGGAGGAACAGTGGGTTAGGCCGGAGAGCAGGGAGCAGAGGTCCGGCCCAGGGACTGGCAGATGCCGAGTTAGTGGGGATGGGGGAGGGGAGACAGGACGTGGGGGTGGGGGGACCGTACCAGAAGGCCCACAAGCACCCACTAAGGATTTACTATTAGGAGACGGCAGGGAGCACCGGAAGGGAGGAGGGTCATAGGAGGGATGAGACAGGAGGTCCCTGCAGAGGCTGCTCAGGTTATGTCCGGGGAGCTGAGGGTGGGAAATACTGGCACATGCAGGGATGTCTGCTTTGGGGACGCCATCTGTGGGCACATGCCGGGAGCTGTCCGGGAGTTCTAACGGGAAGGTACCGCCACATGCAGGGATGTTCGCTTGGGGACTGGGAAGTGGGGGGTGGGGGAGTTGGTGCGTGTGAGACGCCATCCGGAGGAAGTTCCAGAGGGGAGGGCGGGCGTGGGTCCGTGCAGAAATGTCTGCTTGGGGATGCCAGTCAGGGGGAGCTCTCTTGGGAAGGGGGCTCTGGGGTGCCAGGCTCGGGGTCCCGGCCCGCAGGGAGGAGGGGCTCGCTCACCCGCCGCTTGCACAGGTACTGCACCACCTGGTCGGGTGTGGTGCCCAGCACGTGCTGGCGGAAGAGAAGCAGCGCGCACACGAAGCCGTCCCGGCCGCTGATGAAGCGGGACTCTAGGTAGAAGGCTCGGCCGTCCCAGCCCAGCAGGCGGGTGCGCACCTCGAAGGGCTCCAGCAGACGCAGCGAGCGGCGGTAGCGCGCGCAGGAGGCGGCCAGCACCGCGTGCGCCCCGAGCGCGCGCAGGGCCCCCAGCACCCCGCAGCGCGCCAGGTGCGCGGCGCGCGCCACGTCCGCCTCGCGCAGATAGCGCGCATTATTCATGTGCAGCAGCAGGTCCAGGTCGGAAGGGAGCACGCGGCCCGCGTAGCTCTGTTCCGCCAGCAGGTCGCGCACGGGCGGCTGCAGCAGGCGGGCGCGCAGCACAGCTAACGGCACGCGCACCAGGTACCAGCCGTCCAGCAGGGAGAAGTAGGCGGCCGCCAGTCCCAGCACCACCAGCAGCCACAGCATCCCGGCGGCGGCGGCAGGCGGGGACGGATCGGAGGCCTGGCGGGCAGGGAGAGAACGGGCGCGCGCCGGCTTCGAGGGCCCCCCCGCGGCCTGGGGACCGGGAGAGAAACCGGCAGAGCGAGAGATATACTGAGCGAATGCGGCGCATGGGAGAAACCACCCGCGGAAGCCGGGCGAGGGGAGGAAGCGCCAGTCTGGGCGGCCCTTCGCAACGTGGCTCCGCCCTTCCTCTCATTCTCCCCCCCGCCCCTCCCAGTCTTGGTTCATTCCGCCTCCGGGTCCAGTCGGGCCGGCTTTCGCTTTCTTCCGAAGCTCCAGGGACACTAGCTCCAGTCCCATCTCTAGCGGGCTCTCATCCCGCGCTGTGAGAGCCACGGCGCCGCCTGCTGGCCAAATGCCGGCCGACCCTCACTCCTTGCTAGGCCGATGGTTCCCAGCCTTTCTTGCCAGGATGTGCGAGTCAAAAGCTGCGCTGCAGCCTAGGGCCCTGACGGGCTGGTCCAGCGTGCCCGGCGCGCGAGCTCGCCCTACCTCCACCCCCAGGAGGGCGCAGCACCCTGGGAGCGCGGCGCTCCTCCAGAACCTTTAATACATTTCAAGGTGGGGACGCGCGACGCTCCTCAGAACCTCTAATACATTTCAGGGTGGGGACGCGAGGCGCTCCTCCAGAACCCATCATACGTTTCAGGGTGGGGGACGCGCGGCGCTCCTCCAGAACCTCTAATACATTTCAGGGTGGGGGCGCTCGGCGCTTCTCCAGAACCTCTAATACATTTCAAGGTGGGGGCGCGCGGCGCTCCTCCAGAATCTCTAATAGATTTCAGAGTTGGGGCGCTAGGCGCTCCTCCAGAACCTCTAATCCATTTCAGGGTGAGGGGAGCGCGGCTCGGAGCTGAGAGTAAAGCCGGCTCTTCCCAGGAAGGGTAACGAGGCGATATAAGGTGTCAGAAAATCCATGATTTTCATGGGTAGGTGGGTGAAGCAGTGAATAGAAGGCTGAACTTGGAATCAGGAAGGCCTGAATTCGAACTCTGCCCCAGATACTAACAGGGTGCCCCTGGAACAATCTCAACCTCCGTTATTTTCTCTGCAAAAAGAGAGAAATTGGAGTGAAGGAATACAACCCCAACACCTCACGGGATTGTTGTGCGGATAATTGCACAATCTAGCCATTCATCAAGATTTGGAACTCATCTCCCCGTGCTGATTAATGCCAAAACCGGGACCAGGACTCGGGGCTCCAGCGATTATCTAAGTAGTCTCCTCATAACTTCTGGGACTTCCGGGAAGGCACTTCCCTTCCTTGGACCTCAGATTTTGTTTGTAAAATAATGGGCTACTGTATCTTCTCGGTAAAATTGCATTAGAGCAAAGGTTTTAGCTTGGGGCTCATAGACACCATCTAAGGGATAGATTTCAAGGAATCTGACAACTAGGACAGGGAATACATCTTTATTTTTAATTATTTTTTATTTGAAATTTAGCATCTCCTTCAAATATGAATGTAAGCCGAAACCCATAGCGGGCTACCTCAGACTCCAGAGAGGTACTTGGCACAAAAAAGGCGAAGAACGGGGCTGCAGCATCGTTAGGTCCCACTATGCAGCTTCAAATCCTCTAAACCTTCCTGTTTCTTTATGACAAGGAAGGAGACGGAGAGTGAGAAAGACCTGAATTTAAATCTGGCCATAGATGCTTTCTGACCCTGTGATCTTGAGTAAATAACTCATCTAGCCTCTCAAAACCTAACTTATCTTAAGTAAAATAGTTATAAAAACAGCGCTTACTACCCAGACTCCTTGGGATAGACAGTTAAGGTGATACATGCAAATTGCTTTGTAAGTTTTAAAATCTGTCTAAGTGTCAGCCATTCTTATCTTCTACTTGGCTTTTGGCCCAGCCTGCCTTGGGGCCTTGGGGTTTTCCCAAAGGATAGAACTCATGGGTTAGTGGGATTCTCTCTCTTTAAAAAAATATATATATTTCAAAACATTTACATAATTGCAAAACCTTGGGTTTCAATTTTTTTTCTCCTCTTCCCTTTGTCCCCCTTAGGTAGCAAGTAATCCAATTTAAACATGTTAAACATATGCAATTCTTCTATACATATTTCCAGTTATGCTATGAAAAATCAAAAAGAAAAAAAAAAGGAAAAAGAAAAAATTTAAGCTAACAACGGCAAAAGAAGTGAAAATTCGATGTTGTGATCAGTGTTCAGCCCCACAATCAGTATACTTTCTGGATGCAGATGGCTCTTTCTATCATGAGACTGGAACTGGCTTGAATCACCTCATTGTTGACAAGAGCCATCAGAATTGACGTTCGTATAATCTTGTTGCTGTGTACAATGTTGGCTTGGTTCTACTCACATCACTCAGCGTCAGTAAATGTAAGCCTCTCCTGGCCTCTCTGAAATCTTCCTTCTGGTTGTTTCTTATAGAACAATAATATTCCATAATATTCATATACCATAACTTATTCAGCCATTCCTCAACTGATGAGCATCCACTCAACTTTCCAGATCCTTGCCTCTACAAAAAGGGCTGTTACAAACACTTCTGCACCCTTTCCCTCCTGTAAGATCTTTTTGGGATACAGACCCTGTAGAAACACTGCTGGATCAAAGGGTACGCACAGTTTGATAGCCTTTTGAGCATATCTCCATATATTGCTCTCCAAAATGATTGGATCAGTTCACAACTTAGTGGGATTCTCTTTAGTTTGATGTATAACACAGGAGTGATATGATCAGAACTATAAATTAAGAAGTATCTAGGATGGAATCAAGATATTCAGTTATGTCCAATTAATTGTGACCCCATTTGGGGTTTTCTTGGCAAAGGTACTAGGATGATTTGCTATTTCCTTCTCCAGCTCATTTTACAGATGAGGAAACTGAGGCAAATAGGGTGAAATGTCTTACCCAGAGTGACACAACTTTTAAGTATCTGAGGCCAGATAGAATGCAGGAAGATGAGTCTTTCCGACTTCGGGCCTGGTGCACTAGCCTTTGTGCCACCTAGCTGACTGAGTCAGAATTCCTTGAATTTTATTTTAGCCTCTGTACTGGCTTGGCAAATCACTTCTCTCTGAGCCTCAGTTTTGAATAAATTAATTTTTTCCAGGATAATATTTATACAGAATATATTTTTATAGAGAATGTTAGGGCTTAATTTTTTGATGAAAGTTTCAGAGAAGCAGATTTTAGAAAAATCTTGATTTAAAAAAATAACAAACTTATTTAAAATTAGAATGGGGTTGTCAATGAAATGTCATAGAGGAAATTCCAGTTGAGGTATGCAACACTGAGGTAACTGACATGTGACTCCCTTTTTTGGACTTCAGCTTCTCCATCTATAATATGATTTGAATTAGATAACCTCATTATCACTCATTATTACCCTACTTCTTGACATTCTCATGTTCATTCTTTTCATCAATATCCTTGCCTCATTCATCAAAAACTGATTTTTATACTCCTTGTGAATCCAATAATGCTACCCTTCCCTAGTCCTCCAGTTCACCATCTATACTCTGATCTTATTTTCTCCTATTCTTTAGTCTTGACTCTGGCTAAACAGTTCAATTATATAATAATCTCTACTTTTGAATATCCTTTGCCTCCTTTATCCTATCACTTTTCATGCCTTGATGAATCCAAACCTGAATCCTGCCTATCTATTTTTCTATACTTTTCATGAGTTGCAAAACATTAGTGAAGAATGCCAAGTGGATCTACTGTAAATTGATATCATCTAATTTCAACTAGACCTTCACTCTTGAGTAACTATAACTATATAAGCTCCTTGAGGAGTGGCTGCTTTTAATTTTGCTTTTCGAAACCCAGTACCCAACTAGAAGAATGCTATGCACAGGGTAGGTGATTAATGAATACTTGCTGAACTGATTAGTTTGAATCCACAAAAGTACAGAATGTTAGGGCTTAATTTTTTGAATCCATAGAATCATAGAGTATTTACAATGTCTGATTTTATGAATTCAAATGATTCAATGCTAAGTGCCCAATGTAAGGCAATTCATATATAAACATACCCCATATAATTACTTTTCTGTTGTTGCTGAGACTTAAAATTGTTATATTTGTAAATTTCTTTGATTCATACCCTCAAGGGGCAGCTAGGTGGCGCAGTGGCTAGAGCACCAGCCTTGAATTCAGGAGGGCCTGAGTTCAAATCAGATCTCAGACACTTAACACTTCTTAGCTGGGTGACCCTGGACAAGTCACTTAACCCCAGCCTCAAAAAAAACAAAAACAAGAGAGAGTCATACTCTCAAAGATAAGATGAGAATAGGAGTTGCCACATTCTCATAGCTAGGAACAGTCAAAACCTATTTGAAAATTCCATAGGTTTTAGTTCTGGAAAACACTGGAAAAAATCCCCTGGGGAGAAGTGGTCAAAGAATTGGGTTAGAAGTCTATCAGCCTCCCTATTTTCTTAGGATGCTAATTCAACCCTCTGGAGGCAGGATCAAACTTTTGGAATAGTAGGCAGTTGGAGCTGATGACTGAGTAATTCTCTGTGGCCAAGATCCCCAACAACCTTTTTCCTACTTCCAGAGCAGGTGATACCCTCTTCCCCATGTCCCTCACTCTTAAGATTCCATCTCCAAATTATCCAAGGAATGGGCCATAAAACCTTTATTAACCTGTCATAGGCCTTCTCTTTTTCATGTTTTGGGTCTTCTATGCCCAAACAGGCTCCTTTCTTGGTAAAGAAATGGTGTGTGACCCTCGATAAGTCACTTAACCCCAGTTGCCTCAAAAACAAACAAAAGAGAAAATATAGAAATGAAAAGACAGCAATATACAATCTTGAATTGGAGGTATAGTGATCTAAGTTCTAGCCCTAGCTTGCCACTATTTTTTTTTTGTAACCTTATGCAAATTCCATGGATTCAATTCAACCGAGTCACGTAACATACATTTATTCATTCATTTTGGCTTTGTATCTCCAGCAATTAGCACAAAATCCTAAACAAAAGAGGTACTCAGTAAATACTTTTTTTGGTACCATGGTACCAATTTGGAACCAGGTACCAATGTAGGGAATGGGCATACAAGGGTAACAACAAAACATTTCCTGCCTTCAAGGGATTTACAATTTGGGGGAGGCATGGAGGAAAGAGTGGACTGCAATATGAATATACATAAGTAGATAATTTGTAGAAAGAAAGAGTTTTAACAGCTGATGGGATGTGGAAAACTTCTTCTTGGAAGTTGGCACCTGAATTGAACTTTTCAGGAAGCTTGGCTTTTTAGGGCTGGAAGAAAGGAGGGATGGTATTATATCCCTGGAGGACAACCTGTGCCAAAGCATGGAGGTGAGATAGAGTGTCAAGTTCAGGGAATAAAGTAGATCACTATGACTGGAATAGAAAGAACACTGAGAGAGAAAGGTGACAGCAAATTCATGAAGAGTTTTAAATGCAAGGCTGAGGATTGTATTTTATCTTAGAGAAGGCCCCCATAACTTAAAGCTTATGAATTTAAAAAAAATTTAATAACTGTATTTCACTATAATTGGTTTCCTTTGCAATCCTGTGTATTTTGATTTATTCATTTAAAAAATCCTTTTCTGAGAAAGGATCCAGAGATTTCATCAGACTGCCAACTACACAGGGTCCCTTAACACAGGACCCTTATTTTAGGGTCAGTAAGAAGTGACTGAAAATTATGGAGCAGGGGAGTGTAGGGGACTCTGTGCCTTGGAATATTGATTTGACAGTTGAGTGAAGGATGGATTAAAAAGGGGAATAGACTCAAAATCAGAAAACCATTTAAGAGACTGTTCCAGTTGTTCAGGTGAGAGGTGATAAACTTGGATGGAGGATGTGTTCCAGGTGAAAGGTAATGAACTTGGATAGAGATTTTATTCCAGGTGAGAGGTGATGAACTTGGATGGAGGTTTATGTGAGCAGAGAAAAGAGGACAGAGGAGAGAAATAGGGAAACACTGGGGAATTTAAAACACTCAAGCCTTCTAAGGAAACAGTCTAAAGAAGAGGTACAGCCCTGATGATGGGAAGCCCCTGATCTGAGTTCTTACTACCTGATTGTTTCAATAGTGAGACTTACAGATAATACAAATAGTGTGCTTTACAATCTTTAAAATCCTGTATAAACATCAACTACTAAAGAAGGTAGGGAACAGAGAAAAAGACACAGCAAGTTGGGGAGAAAGACAGAGAAGAAAGAGAAGAAGAAAGGGATGGGATGGGAGATGAGGGGAGATGGCAAGAGAAATGCAGAGAAGAGATTCTAGTTTAGTCTTTTAAAAAAAATCCCTTTTTATAACTCCCTGAAACTGATTGCAAAAATACTAGAAGTTGAGTTTATGCCCATCAGTTGGAGAATGGTATGTAAATGTAATGGAATATTATGTTCTGTAAGAACTGATGAACAGGCTGAACAGGCTGATTTCAGAAAAGCCTGGAAGGACTTATATGAACTGATGATAAGTGAAGTGAATAGAATCCAGAGAACATTATACACAGTAACAATAAGATTATGTAATAATCAACTGTGATGACCTTGGCTCTTTTCAACAATGCAATGATTTGAGGTAATTCCAATAGATTTGTGATGGAAAGTGCCATTCACATCCAAAGGGAAAACTATGGATTCTGAATATAAATCAAAGCATAGTATTTTCACCTTTTTTATTGCTGTTGTTTGTTTTTTTCTTTCTTGTGTTTTTTTTTCCTTTTTGAGCTGATTTTTATTGTACAACATGATGAATATGGAAATATAGTTAGGAGAATTGCACATGTTTAATCTCTTAACAAATTGGGGAGAGAAGGGGAGGAAAGGAAGGAAAATTTGGAACACAAAGTTTTGCAAAGGTGAATTTTGAAAACTATCTTTGCATGTATTTAGAAAAATAAGATATAATTAGAAGAAAAAAACAAAAATTTCAGGTAGTTTATTTATTTATTTTTTAATTGGTTGCATAGAGTTCTTTCCCTCCATCCCTAGGTGGCCTTTTCAATTGTGGGATATTTTTTAGCCAGGATGCATCCCTCTGGGACCATTTTTCTCCACCACCCTCTCCAATCATTCCTGCCTTTAGTTCATTGGGTGATTCTATGAATTCTCCTTCAAACTCTCTTTCTAGACTCAGAGTCTTAGGGAAGTCCCAACAAAAATATTCCCTTCTGTGGAGGCCTTTGGCTTGACATCTTCATTAATGCTGGTTGATTTCTTCTGATGTTTCCCTAGACATCTCAGATTAGAGGAGGAGGAGGAAGAGAATGAGTCTTGCTGAGCAAACAGGTGGTCCAGAGAAGAATCTTGTGGCAGGATTTTTTTTTTTTTTTCCTGAGGCTGGGGTTAAGTGACTTGCCCACACAACTAGGAAGTGTTAAGTGTTTGAGACCAAATTTGAACTCGGGTCCTCCTGAGTTCAGAGCTGATGCTCCATCCACTGCGCCCCCTAGCTTCCCCTTGTGGCAGGATTATGGCCCCCACCTGGTTGAGTCCCTCTGAGTAGCAGCAGGTTTGGAGCCAAAGCTATCAGGGCTGAAGTTTGGTAACAGTGATGTTGCCTGTAAAGGAGTATTTTGTGGGGAAAATGAGGGAAGAAGGTGGTGGGGGGGAGGGTCCAAAGTCAACATTGAGTAAGAAGATTTTCCCTATTTGTGGCCCTCTTCTTTCTCCAGCTCCATTTTATTATGGATGGCCCTACTACCCTCTGCAGTGACCCAAACTAAGGCTCTGTCCCTCATCCCACATGTCCAATCCATTCCAACCTTTTGTTGGTTTTCCCTTCACATTTCAGGTTCATGTCTTCTCTCCATTTACACCACCACTACCTTGACACCATGCCCTGATCACCTCTTGCCTGGACTATCTCAGTAGCCTTCTGGTTGACCTCCTCGCCTCCAGCCTCTCCCCACTTCAGTCCATCCCACACTCAGCTACAAAAGGGATCTTCCTAAATCACAGCTCTGACTATGTCACCACCCTTTCCTTACTCAATTAACTTTAACTTTCCTAACTCAATTAGCTTTGTTATCTCCAGGATCAAATGTAAAATCCTTTGTTTGACATTTAAAGCTCTTCCAACTAATCTTTTATACCTTTCCAGTCTTCTATAGTACTCTCTTCCACATATTCTATTATCCAGTCATATTGGTTAATTCATTGTTCTTCATATACAACTCTTTGTACTTCTGCACTCTCTGTCCTTCATATCTGGAATGTGTTCCCTCCCTCTGCCTTGGAGAATCTTTGTCTTCCTTGGAGACTCATCAATTGGTCGCCTATTACAGGAGGTCCCTTTCAGTTGCTAGTCTTCCCTTTTGAGGTTATATTCCTTCTACTCTATGGAACTTTTATAACTTATCTCTTTACATTAGAATAAAGGCTTCTTGAGGGTAAGGACAATTTTTTTTTGCTCTTTTTTGAATTACTAATACTTCTTGGCATAGAACACAACGTAAATGCTTAATAAATGTTCATTTATTGACTGATTCTTCTGAGTTCTATGATTAGAAATAGCATGTGGTTTTTAAAGACCATCATATCCAAACTCATTATAATATAGATGAGCTTAATGAGGGAAAATGACCTGCCAGATGTCACACATCTAATAATGATGAGCCTGAGATTAGAACCAAGGATTCTAACTTTTAAATCCACTTCTTTCTTCAATTGTCATCCTCCTTACCTTTCCTAAACCACAAGATCTGTGGTTTTGGGGTCCTCCTGACTCTGCTATGCAATCCCCTTGCCTTGCTATCATACCCCAATCTATACAGTGCTCTCTGGTGAGACAGGCTGTGTGTCCAGGAGGGCATGTGGTAATGCTCCTGTATTTGGCAATGTCCACAGGTAACTGGTAATCATCTGAGCCTGACCTGGCTTGGGGGAGGGGGAAGAAAAAGTGAAAGATCACCTTAGAGATGGGGAGGGGGAGTTGAGATGGCCTCTCTTTAGCCAGTCTTTGTGGCTCAGCAGCCTTTCTCACAGCTATTATCTTATTTAAACCCCTCTTTCTGGGTCTCTTCCTCAGAAAGTAAGTCTTCCTGGATAGACTCATCATATCCTACTGTCTGTATATGTATGTGTATATGTATGTACATATAGTAAGTATCCTAGTAGGTTTGATCCTCACATATATACAAGTATATATAGTATCTTAGTACGTTTGATCCTCACAAATATACATGTATATATATAGTATTTAAGTAAATTTGATCCTCACAACAAACGTGTGAGTTCATTCCCATTTACTATATTTAGAAACTTGGGGTTCAGAGCACTCAAGTAATTTATCTAGATTTATCTATCTAGCAAGTATTTGAGGGGACATTTGAATCCAGATCTTTCTAACTCCAAATTCAGTACTTTATCTGCTATATCACAGTGTCTACTCTTTGAAGATAGGAACAGTAAGAGCTGGAGGCAGGAAGGAAGGACCAGTTATCAAATATATTATAGAAGAGAATCATGGTCCTTTGTTTAAGAAAACCTCTGTCAATAAATCAATGAGCATTTATTAAGTACCTAATATGTTGTTTTGTTTGTTTTTTTTTTTAAAAACAAATACTGTATGTTATTAAGTATATATTGGAGATACAAAGACAAGAGTAAAACAAAATAAAATAAAATCCCATCCCTTTCAAATCTGATGTTCTCTGAGAGATCTATTCCAGATTACATAATCACGATTATCATAGCTAGTATTTATATAGCATTACTATGGGTCAGGCACTATGCTAAGTGCTTTATAAATATTATCTCCTTTAGATCTTCACAACAGCCCTAGGAGGTAGATGTTAAGATTATCCTATTTGATAGACGAGGAAACTGGGGTAGACAAAGATTAAGTGGCTTGCTCAGGGTCCACAGATAATAAATGTTTGAGTCTGGATTTGAAGTGAGGTCTTCCTGATGCAGGCCCACCATTCTACCCACTATACCACCAGCTTGCCTCTAGGATTCAGTGCGAGAGTCAGAGAGAAAACACAACTTACTTCCCTCCCAAGTCCAGGTCTCTTTGCATTGAATCATAGATTTTTGGGGGTCTGCAGCTTCCTTGCTATATGATCTTGGGCAAGTTAATGCCCATTTCTTTGTCTGCTTCGTCTTCTGTTAAATAGGTATAACAATTCTTTACCTGCCTGCCTCCCAGTGTTTCCTCATGTAAAATTTCTTATGTAGAAGAGAAGGGAAAGATCATATGGAAATGTCATAGAGATATTGAAGGAGGCACTTGAAGAAGACATCTAAGTTGCAACAGTAGATTACATGCTGCAGAATCTACTTCTACAGACACTTTGGTTTTTACCTACTGTGTGCAAGGCACTGGGTATAGGACCCAGTCCATTGTTCTTTTTTCCATACAGATCTTTGCATTTTACAGCTGAGGAAACAGATTCAGAAAGATAAAATTATGTCCCTGTCATTGCTTGTGCTTTCATTAGTACTGAGAGCTATCCCTTTTGTAACTTAGAATCTGAGAGATGTGTTTACATGGCAAAGCTTCTTAAATTCTGGGTCATATCCCCATATGATATCTTGTAACTGAATGGGGTGGTCATGAAATTATGATTAATTATCAGTAAATAATTGATTTGTATACCTATTTTATATAACTATATACCCAGGCTTACAGTGAGGATGAATCAAAGGCAGAACTTGAACCCAGTTCATTGGTGGCTTGGCTCAAGATGGTTCTTTAACTACTCTACCCTGCTGCCTCTCAATAAAAAGAAATACTGGTTCTATTTTCTTTTTACAATGCTTTGTTGATATATTTTGTGTTTACATTACCTTCATTTCAAAATATATCTCTTCTCTTTCCCCTACTCAGAGAATCATCTATTGTAACAGAAAACAAAAAGGAAAAAAGGGGAGACAAAAAGATTTAGGTTGGGAGGTAGATGGGTAACAAACATTATACAGTAGTATGCCAGGCACTGTGCTAAGTGCTCTGGCACACAAAATTCCTGTCCTCAAGGAGTTACATTCTAATGGAAAACACACAAAAGGGAGCTGAAAAGCTGAAGCTAAGGAGGAAGGGTGGGAGATGAAGGGGAAAAGGAGAATGACACTATACCAAACTGTACCAGGACTTTTGGGACACTGTTTGCATATTTATCTCTCTCTTTTCCCTGTAAATGCCAACTCCTTGAGAGTTGTCAAGACCTAGTATCTGCCTGGCACACAATGGGACTTTATAAATGGGTGTTTGTTGATTGATGGAAATCTTCCCAAGAGTTTCTCTGAATTCTTCACACTCATCTTTTCATAAAGTGCAGTAATATTCCATAGTATTCATGTACCACAATTAATTCAGCCATTCCCTGGTTGATGGAAATCTACCTTGCAGCTGGATCTTTGTACTTTAAAATATGCAGCTATAAATATTTTGGTGTAGGTGGGAACTTCTTTCTTTGATTCTCATTTCTAAAGTGCTTTTTAGTTTGTTGTTATTTAGTTATTTCAATCACATCCAATACTTCATGACCTCCTTTGGAGATCATGTTGGCAAACATGGTATCTTGGAGGTATCTTGGCAAAGATATTGGAGTAGTTTGCCATTTTGTTCTCAGCTCATTTTACAGATGAGAAAACTGAGTTAAGCTGGGTTAAAGGTCTTAGTGAGGGTCTCACAACTAGTAAATGTTCAAGGTCACATTTAAACCCAGGAAGATAAGTCCTTCTGACTCCAGGCTCAGCACTCTATCAGTATCACCTAACTACTTGATTATTGTTAGGCTAATTAATGTATTGATCCTGCTCTTAGACCTTGAATTTTTGCTGATTCTAAATCCAGTGCTTTATCCATTGTACCACCTACATTCCTGCTTTATCATTTGCTTTCTTTTTATTTTTATTTTTTCTAGTTGAAAAGCATTTTAGTGGAAAATGCTTTTCCACACTTTCTTTCTTCTCCTTCCCTACCTCTTCATCCCAATGAGTAAGGGGGGGAAAGAAAAAGAAAGCTCTTGTAAGAAATAGAAATATGCATAGTCAAGCAAATCAAATTCCTGTAATAGCCACACGCACAAAAATGGACAACTCAGTCTCCATCTTGAGTTCATTATCTCTCTCTTTCTCAGAAGGTAGCAGCATGCTTCCTTCTCAGTGCTGTGGAATTATGATCAATTATTTCATGGATTGGTATTCTAAAGTCTTTCAAAGTTGTTTTTTCTATATAATGTTTCTGATATTGTATACATTGCCCTACTATTTTATTCTGCATCAGTTCACATATATATTCCTAATTTCTTCTGGAACCATCTCTTTATTTCTTATGGCACAAGAATAGTCTCTCATATTTATATACAATAATTTGTTCAGGGGCAGCCAGGTGGCACAGTGGATAGAGCACCAGCCCTGAAGTCAGGAGGAACCGAGTTCAAATATGACCCCAGACACTTAACACTTCCTAGCTGTGTGACCCTGGGCAAGTCACTTAACTCCAATTGCTTCAGAAAAAAAAAAAGGAAAAAAAAAAGAGAAATAATTTGTTCAGCCATTCCCCAATAGGTAGGTATCCCCTTAGTTAATAAGAATAGCAAATATTTATATGTCCCAGGTCTGTGCCAATCACATTATAAATATTATGTCATTTGATCCCCACAACAATCGTAGAAAGTAAGTGCTTTTTGTCCTCATTTTACCATTAAAGGAATAGAGGTAAACTAAGATGAAGTGGCTCAAGATTATACAGCTCCTTGTTTGATGTAATTGAACTCAGGTCTTCCAACTTGGCCAGAACTTTCTCCATTAATTACCTATACAAAAAGAACTGATCTCTCTGTCTCTGTCTCTCTCTTTCTCTCTCTCTCTCTCTCTCTCTCTCTCTCTCTCTCTCTCTCTCTCTCTCTCTCTCTCTCTCTCTCTCTTTCTTTTCTCTCTCTCCCTCCCTCCCTTTCCCTCTCCCTCTCTTTCTCCCCTCTCTTTCTCCCTTCTCTTTCCTCCTACTCCCTTTCCCTTTAGCTCTCCCTATCCCCTCCCCCTTTCCTCTTCTCCTTCTCCCTTCTCCTTTCTTCTTCTTCGCTCTTTCCTTCTTCCCTCTTCCTCTCCCTCTTGTTTCCTTCTTCCCCCTTTCTCCCTTCCTCTCTTCTTCTCTCCCTCCTTTTCCTTCTCTCTCACCATCCCCCCTTCCCTTCCTATCTCGATTCTTTTTTCTTTCTTTGATCTCTTTGTGCCTTTAGCCTAATAGTAGTATTGCTAGATCAAATTAATTTATAATTTAGTAACTTTTAAAGCATAGTATCAAATTGGCTTTCAGAATAGCAAGACCTAGTCATAGGTATTCTAACAGTGTATTAATATGCTTGTTTTCCCATAGTCTTTCCAACATTTAATATTTATTTATTTATTTTTTTGAGGCTGGGGTTAAGTGACTTGCCCAGGGTCACACAGCTAGGAAGTGTTAAGTGTTTGAGACCAGATTTGAACTCGGGTCCTCCTGAATTCAAGGCTGGTGCTCTATCCACTGCGCCACCTAGCTGCCCCTAACATTTATTATTTTCCACTTTGGTAGGGTAGGGACTAGACTTAAAATGTTTCAGGTATGGAAAATTTCCTGGTGATAAATTACGTATCTCCCAGTATATCATAAATTTATTATAATTTCTATTAAACTTGTTAAAATTATAATTGAAGCAATAAGTTAACCATTTTGATTATTAATCATTAATTATTATAATTAAATTACAAATAAATTAAAATTAAAAACAACATGTAGTATCTTGGCTAATTTACAATTTTGCCAATAAAAATAACAATCTTGCAAAATGCCATTTAATATAAGGCAATTCTATAAATTGAATCATTGATCTCATTGAGATAGACAGGTCCATTGAGGAAATTCCTCTATCAGTATAGACCAGCACATTATATACAATTTGTAGTCTCCGACTCTAAGCTTAAAGACTTACCTATGTTTTCCCAAAGTTGCACTACCATTACATGTCAAAGGCAGGATTTGATAGGTTGAGCTGGCCTTAAATAAAGCCAGCTTTCATTCACTGTCATGCAGCCTCAATAATAATTATCTCTGAATGAGATGAGGTGAGATCTTTCAAGACAGTTGTGAAAATCGAGTAAGGCTTCATTTACTTCAGAGTTTGAGTAGGCCTGAAGGGACTTTGAAGATAGAGTCAAGGGCATACTTAAGTCCCCTTCCTGCTATTCTCCCATAACATCATTTTCTCTCTATTTCAGTCAAACATGGGCAACTATATACTTATTGGTCAAATTCAATTTCTTGGGTAGTTCTTGAGTTTAGAATATAAGATCCTCAGTCTATGAGGATGAGGGTCAGTGGTGGGAGGGAGTATTTTCGTTAGGGATTAAAAGTGTTAACCCTGCCCACAGGAGGTGCTTCTTCCCTTCGATAGTCTGCAGACGGGTGGGAATGCATAAATAAACTTTGCTTTGCCTCTAGAGATCTCTCCAGCTTTTTATTAAATGATGACCCTCTCACCATTTCTGAACCACACAGTTCTACCTTGGAAGGCAGTGACATTATAAATTGATCAAGGTTGGAACAGATGACTTATGTGGTCTTTCCTTGTTTGAGATTTCATAAATTACAGAATCTCAGAATTGAAAGATCCTATAGTCCAGCTTCTTTTACTTGAACAAGAACCAAATGATCTTCCAACTTCTGTTTGAAGCCTTTTATTGAAGGGGAATCTACTACCTCCCAGGTCAATCATTTTACTTCGAGATAGCTTTAATATTAGGAAGTTTTTCCTTATAGCCATCCAACCTAAATTTACCTCTTTGCAAATTGATTTTAGTTCTGTTTTCTAGGGCCAAGAAAAACAAATCTAATTCTCTTTTTCATGGCAGCTCTTAACTTATTTTATTAGGAGTGGGGGAAGCTATCATGTTCTCTCCTACCCCATAATATTCTACAACCTAAACATTCCCATTTTCTTTGATGTTCATATGGAACTTCTTGAAGTCCTTTACCATTCTAGTCATCCTCTTCTTCATTTATTCCAACTGATCAATATTATTTTTAGTTTTTAATGAGGCAGTTGGGGTTAAGTGACTGGCCCAGGATCACACATTTAGAAACAATTAACTAAGACTGGATTTGAACTCAGGTTCTCCTGGCTTCAGGACGAGAGCATTTAAATATCTACTATGTATCAGGTAGAGAGATATAACCAGGCTTCCTCCTCATTAAGACCTTTATTTAAGTCTCTCACCTGCTATAACACTGAGCAAATCATATGTATTGTTAAGTGCCCACAGCCAGATTTGATTGACTCAGATAGAAACAAATTTCTACACCCTACTGACTGAGAAAACCACAAATTTGTATGACTTTCTGTTGTTTTATATATTCCTTTATTTTGTTAAACATTTTCTAATTACATTTTAATCTGGTTTAGGCTGCACTTTCTGGAGACTGATTCCTCTGCTCCTGGTAGCTCCTTAAGATTCTAAATTGCAGAGAAGGTAGTGGCCATAATTGATAGTTTCCTCATCAGAGAACCACCTATGCTGGTGAATTTCTAATTCCAGTTCCTGCTTTATGCCTTGTGTTACTTACTATGTCGAGGGAATATAGATGCAAAACTAGATAGGGTGTGACTTCAAAGATATCATATTTTACTAGATAAATAAAATGAGTAATCGAGGGAGTGGTGACCAGAGCAATCACAAGGTCTTTGCCTGGAGCCATCAGATAGTAGATTTTCCCAGTGGCTATAGTGATGCTGATTTAGTTTTTCTTTCCTGGGTAAGAGGTAAAAAGTAAGGACCAAGGAGGGGAAGAAATTAAACTATGTATCTTTGTTTTTCTTCTTGGGGAATTGATATTTTTTTTAATCCCAACTATAATATTTTACATTTATCTATATTATCACGAATACCATATGTACCAACTGAGGTAATTATAAAGAACTTAGCACAGTGTCTGGTATATAGTCTCTATTAATATTAGCTATTCTTATTATTACTATGTTTTTTCCTCATCACTCTCACCTCCTGCATTGTCTCTTCTCTACAGAATCTAAAATATATAGTCATAGACACCATCCCCTCATACCAGATCACATCCAACAGGCCGTGGGTGCTCTTCCTTCAGGAGTATGAATGGCTTTTATTCATTGCACTAACTAGTGAGTCTTTGTGTTTGGAGATATACTTCTTCTATCTACTGTCTTCTATCTTCTTCTAGGGAAATTGGGATGGTAATGCAAATTACCTTGGAGTGCTTCTCAAAAGTGCTTCCCTATAACAAAAGGAAAGAACAAAGGGAAAGATTTTTAATCTGGTTAGACGGGAAGATAAGATTGTTGAAGAGTGGATGGTGAAAAGAGTCTGGGAATGTAGTTTGGTGTTGAATGAGATGAGGGGAGATCTTTCAAGACAGTTGTGAAAATCGAATAAGGCTTCATCTACTTCAGAATTTGAGTAGGCCTGAAGGACTTTGAGCATTGAGTGAAGGGCATAATTGAGTCCCCTTCCTGCTACCCTCCCATGACACAATCTCCTCCCTATTTCAGTCAAATATGGGCAACTATGTACTTATTGGTCAAGTTCAATTTCGTGGGTAGATCTCGAGTTTAGAATGTAAGACTCTCAGCCAATGAGGATGAGGGTCAGTGGTGGGAGGGGGGTGTTTTGCGTTAGGGATTAAAGGGGTTGTCCTGCCCACAGGAGGCGCTTCCTGGACTGTCTGCTTGAGGGGTGGGACGCCCTTCTCGAGAGAATGTACTATAAACTTTTCTCTAGAGCTCTCTCCAGCTTTTTTATTAAATGGTGACCCCTCACCATTTCTGTACCACACAGTGTCTTAAATATCCTATGTTCTGGATTTGCTTAAAGTCTTGATCTCTCTCTGCACGTGCGTATGTATGTGCATGTACATGAGTGCTCTGTTTCCTTTTTACACTGGGATCTCCTGAAAGGTTTGACTTGTGTTTTTCCTTGAGAACAAGTACTCCCTGAAGACAAGCTGTATGAGGAAAATTCATCCATCTTGGGTTGTGCTTCTTATTTCTCTTCTCCTCCACAGTCTGCCCTCATTCATAAATGCTTCTGATTAGTCAGAAACATTACTGTTTACTATGTAATAGCCCTATGAAAGACTAACAGGTCAATTGGATTAGCTATTTTCTTCCACTCCACCATTTTTCCTTTGAGAAGGTTTGTCAAGGTTCTCAGCACATCCCTTCTCCCCCAGCCATGGCTACCCTGTGAGCACGGAATAGTGCTGCTTCGTGTTCAGCTTGGACAGTCAGTGTTCTAAGGGCCCTCCCATCTCTGACATTTCTACTTCTCCATGTTCTCTGGTTTGTGATTTTGGTTGAATCATTGGATCCAGGCATTTCCCACAGTTCTGATTTAAACCTTGTGCAGAGGGACCTGAGAGTTTAGAAGAATTGGATTCAAGTGCGGCCTTTGGAACTTACCACTTAGGAGAACTCATTTCCCCATCTGCCAGGAATATCTAATGATCTGTTAAGGGCCATCCAACGTGGGTATTTTTTGAGTCAGTGAGTCTCCCTCCCCCCAGGCAAAGCCAATCTCCCACCTTCCACTGGCCACAGTATGGCCTTAGAGCCCTGCTTCATGGGGGATGAATCAGATTGGGATCAAGTTGACTCTGGAGATTTTTCTGGCCCCTGGCATTTCCTTTGTGTAATATGGCACTGGGAAGTCAGGACATGAAAGGGTGTCAGAGCTGGAAAAAACATTAGAAAATACTTAATATAGTTCTGTCATTTTACAGATTTTACATTTTACACATTTACAGATAAGGACAATAAAAGCTAGAGAAGAAACGGGACAAATTATTCAGGTAAGCAGTGAATACCAGAGCTATGATGACTTGATCTTAGGTCCCGAGAAACCTTTTAAAATTAAAATTCTGTGACAAATCTTCAACTCTGAAATGGTTACTAATTATTTGTTATAGGGTGGAGTGAAAAGAAAGCCAGGTGGGGGAGTTAGGAAGGCCTTGTTTTGAAATCTGCCTCTGGCACCTGTGGGACCATGGAGGTCAATTTAATCTCTCTCAGCCTCAGTATTCTCATCTGTGAAAGAGGGAGAGGGGCAGTTAAGTGGCTCAGGGGATAGAATCCTGAGCTTCATCTTCCTAAGTTCATATCTGGCTTTAGACACTTACCAGCTGTGTGACCCCAAGATCAATAGCTCTTCTTGGTCTCAGTTTGCTCACTGGAAAATGGGAATAATAGTATTTTCTACCTCTTAGGGCTTTTATGAGGATCAACTGAGATAATAACTGTAAATCTCTTACTAACACATAATAAATGTTACATAAATGTTAACTAGTATTTTTATTAGAGTCTAATCATTTATCTAGTAATGAATTCATCTAATTGGATTATTCAATCCATACTTCCCCATCTTGTTCATAAGAGACTTCACCAAAGACTGCCAAAATATAGGCAAACAGCATCTAACAGAATTCTTCTGCTTTGCCAGCTTAATAACTGTCAAAAAAGGAAATGACACTAGCATGCCATGACCTATTAGGGATGAATTATGTTGGACTTTGGTGATTATGCTTCCATTTTGAGATGTGAATTATGTGTTCTGAAATTTTTCTGTGGAATCAAAGTCCAATGGCCTACAGAATGTAAGTTCTGTTCTCTTCCCTTAAAAAAAAAATCAGGTGAATAGTTAACCCTCACTTATCCTTTAAGAGATGCTCATTTATTTATGCTCTTTTATAGATAACTGGCAATCATAGATATCAATTCATTTACCTTAGGATGATAAAATCATCAAAGACAGCTATGATTTTTCTAAGAGTCATAGGATATTAGAGCTGGAAGAGACTTTACATCATTGAACATAAACTCTAAGGAAGTTAGACAATTACTTAATTGTCTGCATATTATATTCTCCTTCCCCACTTTCTGATGGAAAGAGAGTTCCTTACATCCTTAATAGCAAAGGCTGTCTCTTTCCTTCCTTCCTTCCTTCCTTCCTTCCTTCCTTCCTTCCTTCCTTCCTTCCTTTTCTTCCTTCCTTCTTTCCTTCCTTCCTTCTTTCCTTCCTTCCTTCCTTTTCTTCCTTCCTTCTTTCCTTCCTTCCTTCTTTCCTTCCTTCCTTCTTTCCTTCCTTCCTTCCTTTTCTTCCTTCCTTCCTTCCTTCCTTCCTTCCTTCCTTCCTTCCTTCCTTCCTTCCTTCCTTCCTTCCTTCCTTCCTTCCTTCCTTCCTTCCTTCCTTCCTTCCTTCCTTCCTTCCTTTTCTTCCTTTTTTTTCTTTCTTTTTTTTTGATGTTATATCCCCAGTATCTAGCATATAATCAGTAAGTGCTTCATTAATGCTTATTGATTGGTTCTTGTTTCTCTGGTTCTAAGATATCAAGGTTCTATGCATCACAGGATCATAAATCTAGATCTGTAAGGGGACCCCAGAAGCCATCTAGTCTAACCCTGCCATTTTGCAGTTCAGGGAACTGAGGCTCATGGAGGTTGTTTGATTGGCACAAGCTCACAGAAGTTCTAAGCATCAAAGGCAGGATTTGAACCCACATCCTGATTCTAAAACCAGTGCTATGTCCATTGTTCTGCATTCCAAGTTTGGTATTATGAATCTTCAGCTCTGTGGTTTGGTTGTATGAACTTTCACTGGATGGTTCAGATTTGACTCTTGATTCAAGAGCCCCCTCCTCTATAGTATAGTATAGTTTACTTCTCTGCAGCAAACCAATCCCCTCCAATCAGTCAGTTGGCATTATTAATTACTTATTATGTGCTGGCACTGTGTTAAGGGATGGAAAGTAAAAAATAGTTGCTGTCCTCAAGGAGTTTACATTTTAATGGGACAAATAACAAGCAAAAAAAAAAAAAAAAAAAAAAACTCTATGCAAACAGGAAAGGGAATTTCAGAGAAAATATATTAGTATGAAGGGGGACCAGGAAAGACTTTTAATAGAAAGAGGCATTTCATTTGGGACTTAAAGTAAGTCAGGAAAGCCAGGAGATAGTGATAACAAGGAAGATGGTAGACAACTATTGGGAATGCCCAATTTCTGGAAATGGAGTATTTAGTAAGGAGGCTTGTGTTCCTGGCTTCCAAAGTATATGGAAAGTAATCAAGTGTTTGAAGTCTGGAAAAGTAGGAGGGGGCCAGGTTATAAAAGGCATTAAAAGCCAAACAGAGGGTTTTATATTTGATCTTGGAGGTAATAGGAAGCTACCAGAATTTATTGACTAGGAAGAGGAATGTCGGCATGATCCGACCTGCACTTTGCACAACCTCCCTTTCTTTTTATGGGGACCTGAAGGGAGCCTCAGTACTCACCAGCCACCTTTAGTTTGCAACTGACTTCCACCCGGCTGCAGTTCTGCACTAAATTACATTTGTCATTGCTGAAGAGCACATCCTGTCTGTAGAAATGTTTTCTTTGTCTGTCAGTTGTTAGACTGAATATTCCTTAAGGTTTCTTCTAACTCTGACATTTTATAATTTGACACTTCATCCTAAATTATTAAAGATTCTGCAATTAAGTGTCTTGGGGGAGGGTGGGAGACAGGGAAAAGATACCTAAATCCTGAATAAAACTCCCTTCCCTAATTCTTCTGATCTATTTTCCTCCTTCCCTTTGTCTCTCCCTCTATCCCTATCTTTTCTGTTAGGTTCTTACTAAGTGCTAATGAGATAATGACATCTTTGTCAGTGTCTGTGTTGATCTTTGTGCCTTTCTCTCTCCCTCTTCCTTTCTCTTTTCCTCTTCAACCTATCTCTCTCCCTCTTTCTTCCTCTCTCCCTCTCTGTTTGTCTTTCTCTGTCTTTGTCTCTTTTCTCTTTTTCTTTCTGTATAGATTTACCTGCTCTCTCTGTTTCTATCTCTCCTTATTTTCTGCTGACATTGTCTGACTTCCAATTTCTCTTCTAGGCTCACAGAAAATCCAAACAAGAAAAGATCACAAGAGATCATTCTGTCTGATACCCTCATACAACAAGTGAAGAAGACAAGACTTAGAATAAGAAGTGACCTATCTAAGGTTACAAAGCATCTCTCTCAGAACTAGAATTCAGACCCTGATCTCTGGGTTCTCCTAATGATCCTCCTCCCATTGTTCCAGTCTGTCCCATTCTCTCTATGCCCATCCCTATATTCTCATTTTTGTGACTCTGCCAATTTACCTTACCAGGCTAGCCACTAGCAGGATGAGGAGATGAATTGCCATGGCTTTAGGTAGACAGCTTCAAGCTCTGGGACCTTTAGACATCATCTGCCCTCCTCAGGCTCAGTACCAGTTCAAGGAAATCTAAGGGCCAGCTCTGATCTCTTATTAGAAGATTGTATAGGAGTAGCCCAGGGGACTGAAGTCAACCTCTCACCCTGATTCTGTGTGGATTTTAGCAGAAACCCTTTCATGTGCTGCCCTCACACACTCCCTGAGCACTGACAACAGAATCTAAAGGGTCATAAATCCCAGTTTCCCTGTTTTGCAGGTGAGCAAACTGAAGCCTAGAGATATGAAATAATTTGTCTAATGTCACAGAAAATAACACTTAGAACTAGGACTACCTTTCTACTCCCCCTATTGCAACAAGTAATGGAAAAGGGAATCTGCAATCAAAGAACCTGGATTCAAATCCCAGCCGTATTATTTACTATTAATTACTAGCCTCTTGTTGGCCAGTCTCTTCTAATCCTATTCCACATACATGTAAAATGAGGGAGTTATTTGTACTGGATGGACTATAAGAAACCAAGCAAATCTAGTATTCTTAGGGGTCAGCAAATCTATTTCATCACCTATTTTTGGGCAAACAGCTTTACCTCCTAAGGCTTTAGTTTCTTTATAAAATAAAGGGCTTGTACTAAACCATCCCTAAGGTCCTTTCTAGTTCTAAGTCCTGGGATCCTAGCATAGACATGGGACTGTCAAATTGGAGGGTGGTGTGTGAGCACAAAGCGGTGGATAAAAGCAGTGGCTGGCTAAGGGAAAGGTTATCGTTTGTTCACTGGCCTAAGAGAAAGAAGTCTTTTATATCAGCTCTGCCAATAAATTATGAGCCTGGGGAAGAGCCAGAAAGAGAACCAGCCTTAGAATAGGAAAGAATCCTAGAATATAAAAGTATTAAAGGTTCCTAGAATAAAGAAAGTCCAAATGGCTATCAGTCCCAGACCAAGTCCCAAAGAATCCTGAGGTTCCCAGACGGCAAAACTGAGCTTCCACGAGACAATGTTAATAACAATTGTATCTTCCCCTCTAAGATGTTAAATATAAACTGATGTAATTATGTATGCATCAACAATCTGATTACCTACAGAGAAAATAAACTTCATTTCCTCTATTTTGTTTCAGATTGTCTCAGAACCCTATTTATTCCAGGGATATTCCAGACTCCCAGGCCTCCCCTGTTAGTTACCAGCCAAGAAGCATTCTGTGGTCCATTTATTCTGGAAAACACCAATTTAGAGCAAGGTTTGGCAAATTATCACTCAAGGGCCAAATCTAGCCCCCCTGCCAGTTTTTATAGAACTAAGAATGGTTTTTTTCACTTTTAAATACCAAAAAAACAAATAAGCCCTTATTTTAAAATGTAAGAGCCATTTTTTGCCCATTTGCCATGAAAAAATAGGTGGTGGGCTGATTTGACCCAGACTATAGTTTACTGACTCCTAAGAATGTAAGATCTGCATGGGACCTTGTAGCCCATTTTGTAGCCCTCCCCTACTCCCACCCCATTATTTTATGTATGTGGAGTAGGGTGGGGTGAGGGGAGACTAGCCAATGAGAAGCTAGTCTTTATGAGTGCAGTATCATGGCTCCCATCCACCCAAACTAGAGTCCACACATCCTTGATGTTACTTTTGTACCTTTCATATCTATTTTTTCTTGCTTTTAAATGAAGCAGTATTGGAGATGGAATGATCTTATGAGACCTTATGAGGGTTATCGATAGAAATTAGCCTTCAAGGAAGACTTCTTGTAGTAGGCAGGATTAGGAGGTAGGAGTAACAGAGAAGTGAGGAGGAGCTGATACGGACGAGGGCAAGCATTATGCAGGGTCCTGAATGCCAAACAGGCGTATTTCTGTCTCAAACCCTCTCCATCTCTACCTTTTGCTAGAGGGCTCTCCTCCATTGCCAAGAGACCACACTGGCTTGGTAAATGGTAGAAGATTAAAGGCAAATGGTGTTTCTTTCCTGGCGCTGACATTTTGGGTTGGTGAGAGCATCATAGAATTAAATCTCACCTCCTACACTCCTCTATTGGGAAAAACCTGAGCAAAGACTACGGGGTCTCTTCTTCCTCCTGTTTCTCTTCAGGTCTAATCCTCTGCCCTACCTCTGACCATGGTGCTGTTCTCTGAATTCAAGGCAAGCCCTTAACTCAGTCCCAGATTATGGGCTCACTTTGGTCATTACCTTAGTTCAGACTGGGTCTTGACACCAATAGATATTTCACATAATCATAAGCTGCCAGGATGAAAGAGTGTTAACGGCCCTCTAGAACAGGTTGCTCTGGCTGGGGACAAAGCTCAGAGCTGAATAGAAGGGCTATGGCTCCTTCTGAAGGATGCTTTCTCCTTTTGTCCATTTTCTCTGCTCTCTCCCTCTTCTCATCCTATCTTCCCAGACATTGCATTTGTTTTGACCATAAAATATTTTAGTATCCCCTGGGCTGGGCCCAAATGAGTTTCTTTAGAAACCCTTCCTTCTTGTTTAGTTCAGTAAACAACTTTTCTTTTTCCTCAATAGTCATCCACCAAACAGGGATCAATCATTTTCTTTTTCTTCCCAGGACTGGATTGGACTAGAACAGAGATCAGAAAACTAACAGGAGTGACCGGCTTTCCAGAACTAGAATTGGCTTTCATCCAGACCATCCCTATTCCACCAACCACCTCCCTATTCTTAATGCTCATCTGGGTCTGGCTTTATTCTCAGCTGGCCTGATGAGGAGGCTAGCTGGTCAGTCAGCCCCCTCATCCTCAGCTGCTCTGACAGGAGAGAAAAAAGAGCACATTGGTCCTTCCCTCAGCTCTGATGCTATCTTCATGAAGCCTTTACTAATCACATTGGTTAGAAGAACTCCTCCACCCTCCTAGTTCCTATCGCTTTTTGATCCTACTTTTTAAAAGGCTCTTGTTACCTTGTGCCTTATGCTAGAATTCCTTCCCTCCCTCCCTCTGTCTCTCTCTGTCTCGGTCTCTCTCTCTCTCTCTTTCTCTTCCTCCCTTCCTCCTTCCTTCCCTTTTCCCTTTTCTCCCTCCTTCTTTCCCTCCTTCCCTCCCTCCTTTTCCCTCCCCTTCTCTCAACACAACTTCCTCTTAATTGAACTCTGAGCTCTGGAAATGAAGGAGCTAAGGCTTATTAATATTTTTGTCATCCTCACTACTGAACCCAGAGCCCTGCCAATGATTACTGCTAAATAAGTTATTGAGTACAATTACTACTCTTAGGTCAGGTGCAATTCAAAGAAACTATGACTTGATGATTATAAGATCCCATGGAGGATATTAGAAAGATAATTATTTCTATTTTGCACATAGGTCTTTATGTTCATTTATTCATGTTTTAATTAAAAAAATCCCACAACATTTAAGATTCTAATTTTTGTTTTTGAGTGTTTTAAAATATTTATTCCTCAAATTTAATTCTATTATTTTTTCAATTAACAAGCATTTTTTTTCCCACTCTCCCATTTCTTCCATTCTATTCAATTGAACAATAAAAAGAAAACAAAAACTCATAAAAATGCATAATAAATTTGCACATTGATCATATCCAAAAATCTATCTCATTCTGTTTTTGGAGTTCATTACCTCTCTGACAGGAGATGGGTAGAGTTCTCCATATTCATGACTCTGGAATTATGGTTGGCCATAGTGTTAATCAGATTTAAATTTAATTTAAAAGTTTTTTTTCCTTTATCATGTTGTTATTACATAAATTGCTCTCCTGTTGCTGCTCACTTAATTTCCATCAATTTATACAACTTTCCCCAGGTTTCTTTGAAATTATAACTTTTTTTTTCTTCTTAGAGGTACCTAGGTGTTGCAGTGAATGGAGTACTGGACTTAGAGTAAGAAACACTCTGACAACTCTTATTAGCTATGTGACCCTGTGCAAGTCACTTAATCTCAAGTATCAAATAGGGGAAACAACTCTTGGAGTTGTTGTGAGAATAGAATAAAATATTTGCTAAGGGCAAAGCACAATGTCAGACACTTAATAAATGCTAGTTCCTTTCTTCCTTTTCATTCTTATGGTGCAATAATATTCTATTACATCCATTCCACAGCAGACATGTACCTCCCTAGTTTCCAGTTTGGGCCTATATAAATGGGCTCTATAAATATTTTTCTCTTTCTTTGATCTCTGTGGGTAATCGGTCTAGTAAAATTAGAGTCAGAGTTACACATAACTTAGTGGCTTTCTTTAAAAAAGCATAATTCCAAATGATTTTCCAGAATAGCAGGATCAAGTTATAGCTCCAATAATAATGCATAGGAGTGCCTGTTTTTTCCATAAGGAGGAGCGAAGTGGTGCAATGTTTCCTTCTTGACTTTGACCTTATGTGTATATATTTTGTACATGGATAGATAGATGCAAATATGTAGATTTCTCTCTTTTTCTCTGTATACATATATACATATACCCACTGACATATTTGAATCCCAATTCTCTGCCTCTGAATCCAGTAGACTTTCCACTGAACAATGCTGCTTTCCTCATGGAAGTTCCCTTCAGCCCAGTTCTCTCATTACCTTCTTCTGAATGAGCTCTGCCTTCTCAGTTCTCTTCCTAAAAGAACAGAAATTACAGATCTCTTTCCCTTCTACCCATTCAACGGGAGGTCCCCCATTCAAGGACCAGGAGGTATTGGGGACAGGTCTCCTACTGGGCCCCCTTTGTAGATGTTTTCAGAAGCAACCCTTGAAAATTTTAACAGCCCAGCTGCTGCAAAGATTTGTGGAGGTTGAAGGGTCATCCATTTAGTACTGAAAGGGATCGTAGAGGCTACATCCAATTTGCTCATTTTTACAGTTGAGGAGGCTCAATGACTTGCCTCGGGCTACAGAACTAGAAAGTGTCTGATGAAAAAATTTGAAGGAAAGTCTGCCTCAGTTCAAGTTCAGTGCTCTATCCACAATGGCATTTACTAGAGTATGTGGACTACCATCTTCCTCCCAGGAGATACCCAGGTGCTGGAGGAGGGAAGATACAAACAATACTGAGACATAAGCCTACAAATAATTGGGCAAAAGCTTGTAGGCTGCAATGGGAGCCCAAATCTCAGTGCTGTGGTATCCACAGTACAAAGTACTGCCCTAAGGAAACAAAGGCACTCTAGTCCAGAGGGATATTTTTCCAACTAAAAGACACACGACTAAGAAAAAAATCCCAGAGTTCTACAAGCTAATTAGCAAAATTGGTTCTATGGGAAAGGGAATGAGTTCCATCTGCTGGGAGTTTAGGGGAACAGCAATTAACAAGAAATGGATGACAAAAGGGAGCCAAAAAAGGGAATCCTATTGATTCGAATTACGCTTGTAGGCCATTAAAATCCCTAGATAATTTTTCACATGATCGGTTCATTATTGAGTTCAAATCCTAATCTCAGACACATATTGGGGCCTGAGGAAATTACGTACCTTTTATGTCTCCATTGTCTCAAGTTTTAAATGTGGATAATAATAGCATTTATTTCTCAAGGATATTATCCCATATATCAAGTGGGATTGTGTTTGCAAAAAACTCAGCATAGTGTTCTTGTTGAGCCATTTTAGTCACGTCTGACTCCTTGGGATCCCATTTGAGGTTTTCTTGGCATAAATACTTAAATGGTTTGCCATTTTCTTCTCCAGATCGTTTTACAGATGAGAAAACTGAGGTAAGCAGGATGAAGTGACTTGCTCAGGGCTGAACAGTTAGTAAGTGTCTGAGATCGGATTTGAACTCATAAAAATAAATCTTCGTGATTCCAATCCAAATGCTCTCAATGGTGTATCATCCAACTACCCCAACTTAGCACACTGCCTGGCACATTATAATCATTAAATAAGTGCAAGCTGTGTTAGTTATTGGTCATCCAATATGGCATCTCTCCCACCTCAGCTATGTGTCACTTGAAAACCTGATCAGCAATATATCTATGCCTTTCTCTAAATTATTGATTAAAAAGTTATTGATAAATCGGATAGCATAAGTCAGAAATGGATGGATCCCTACTACTATAGACCTCCCTCCAAGTTTGCATTAGATGTGAGAAGGGAAGGTAATAAGCATTTATTAAGCACATACTATGCATCAGACAGAGCACTAAACACCTTATAAATTCAGTCTTATTTGATCCTTACAACACTTCTGGGAGATATTATTATCCCCATTTTATAGTTGAAGAGATTGAGGCTGATGGCAATTAAATGTTTTGCCCAGGGTTATACACTTGTAAGTATCTGAGGTTGGATTTGAACTCATGTGTTCCTAATTCCAGGCCCAACACTACCCCATGTATCATCTTGTTCCCTCATTAATGATGAAAACTGTTCGAGTTTTTTTTTTTTTTTAGCTTAGAATTTTTTATATTATCACCTAGCATCCTCCTAATCAACTAGTTTAATATCCCTGTTAAAAAAGGAACTAAAGTTAGTCTGACATGATTTATTTTTTTAATGAAGTCATGCTAACACTTTTCAATCACTATTTCCCTTTCTAAGTTCTCACAAACCATTTCTTTTATAATATCTTCTATGATTTGTTCTAGGAAGAGGCCAAGGTAGCCAGATTTTTGTTTAAAGACTCTAATCCTTTGCTTTTTAAAAATTAATTGAAATATTTTTCCTTCTCCAGTTTTTTGGGGGAACTCTCTCATGTTCCATGCTCTTTCAAGGATCATCAATGGTGGTTCAACACTCAAACCTGACAAATTTTTCCAGCACCCTGAACTGAGATTTGGTTATTTGAATTCAGTGAGAGCATCTAACTTCTCATTCACTTTCTCATACATCTCAATTTCCAACTACTTATGAACCGTTTTCTGCCCTTTATAGTTCAGAAATCATTCTCCTTGGCAGAAAAAAAAAT
The DNA here is from genome assembly GCF_048593235.1 of Sminthopsis crassicaudata. Taxonomy (NCBI): domain Eukaryota; kingdom Metazoa; phylum Chordata; class Mammalia; order Dasyuromorphia; family Dasyuridae; genus Sminthopsis; species Sminthopsis crassicaudata. The sequence continues at coordinate 80,266,848 of NC_133617.1, forward strand.
AAAATCAAAACAAGAGCTGAATAATCCTTCCTTTTTTTCTGTCATCTCTTATTATCCTACTTATTCTGAGGTGCAAGAATAAAATATCCCTACATATTTCCCTTCCCTTCTTCTCAGGGCAGGAAGCAAACACAAAGCACTATATTATTAAATGATTTCCAATACTAAAAACATTAGAATATTTTGATCCAACACACATATCATTCTTAAGATTGACAGAAACCACCCTTTCATACAAAGCCAGATATATCTATAGAGGTGTTATGTCTGTGAAAACACTGGAGTTGGGCTTTTGGGGACACCACAGTGCTCTGGCCTAGGAATCAGAATACTTGGATTCTAGTTTAAACATTTCCCCTTAGTGTCACCATATGTAAAATGATAATTTTGAACCAAGTGATCTCTGAGCTCCTATATTTCCCCATTGTGTATGTTAAATAAACTCCCCTCAAACATTTTTTTACTATATTTTGTGTTACCACAAGATGGCAGAAGAGGAACATGTCTATTTTTTTCAGTCCTGAAAGAAAATGGACAGAAAGCTAAGGGCAAGAGGAAAAACAGTAAAACCTGTAATGTCAACTTGCAAGATACCATGGAATAGAGGATGTGAGAACTGGAAGTGATTTAAGAACATAAGTTTTCATATTTGGAAAAGACTTTGGAATACAGAGAATAAGGAAGAAGAGGAAGAGGAGGAGGAAGAAGATGAAGAAAAAGATTTATGTCCCACAAATTTGTGTGTATGAGAATTCCTGCCTGTGGAGGATGAATAGTTTGACTCCAGGTAAGATCAAGATGTCTGCCCAACCTTCTGCTCTATCCATTTCTTACTTTGCTGATCTTTCTCTTATTCTTTCAAGACAAGGAAATAGCCTTATTGAGTGGACATTTCACCAGACTTAAAAGTCAAGAGACCTTGTCTCTGCTTTTTCACTTAATATCTATGTGATCTTGGGCAAACTACTTCATAGAACTCAATAAGCCTCAGTTTCCTTGTCTATAAAAGGAAGAGTATAAAGAAGGGGAGATGACTGAAAAAGGAGGGAAAATGCAAGATTCAGGGATCTAGATACTTAACAGCAATAAGAGGTAAAAAGTTATTGGGGTGGAGCTATCCACTTCTCTTATATCAGGGAACTGAGCAAGTTCAAGGAAGTTCATTGAGTTCAGTGCTTCAAGTTAAGGTCCCAGGATCAGAGAAAGTTTAGAAAATGGTAAAAAGAATGATGAAAGAAAATGCATCAGATAAATCTGAGAACCCTTGTATGAATTGATGCAAAGTAATCAGAATCAATAAAACAGTTCCTACAATAACATCAATATTGTAAAAATGAAAAAATTTGAAAGGTAACTTTAATTGAAACAATGATCAACCATGATTCTAGAGGAGCAATGATGAAGAATGTTGCTCACCTGGAAGGATGGATTCAAACCTTCCTGACCCTATTTAGTTCTCTGATTTAAAAAATGAATATGTCTCTATTTGTAATAACTTTTTTCATTTTTCCTTTTCAGATGCCTGAACCTTGCATTTGTACTCTTTTTAAAGTCTTCTCCCCTTCTCTACACCTTTCCCTTTCCCATCAGAATTCATTTTTGGACATGGTTAATGGGAATTTCTTTTGCTTGACTATGCTTATTTGTTGTAAAGATTCTCTTCTTTTCTTTCCAGTGGGGGAAGGTAGCAGGGAAGATGATAAAAATAAATATTTGACAGCTTAAAAGATTTTAATTTTAAAAAGTGCTGAAAGGCATAGATGGCTTTTATATCAAAGCTGCAAATGACAATCACAAATCTTGGAGGGATAATAAATAGATTGGATGACAAAGTCAGGATTCAGAAAGCTCTTGACAAGCTAGAATATTGGGGTAAATCTAATAAAACAGGATTTAAAAGGGGATAAATGTAAAGTCTCATACTTGGGTTCAGGATTTCCTCCTAATAAATACAAGATGGGGGTGGCACATGACTAGACAGCATTGTGTATAAAAAAAATTAGGAGGTGTTTACAAGGTCAATATGCATCAATAGAATGATATATAACATTCAAGAAAGTAACGGTGGCCAATGTTGGCTGCCAGTTGGAAGAGACTAAGAGAACAATGACATAATTCTTGGCCACTAGAAATAAGAACTCAAGGAGAGACAAAAGAGTGAGAAAGGACATAGAGAAATGGAGGAGACAAGATGGCAAATGTCACAAAGAACAATTTTTCGATCCTGTGACCAGATTCATCTTTATGAGACTGGATGATCTTGAGCCAGAGCCAGTTTGGAGGGTAAATAGTAAGATAAAAGAAGCTTGAGACACAGTCTAAACAGAGTAGCCAGCAAAGAAAAGTTGACCTCTAGCTTCTGCCTGTTCTATGGAATCCTTTTACCCTTGAGCACCAGAAGAACTGCATTATAGATAAGAGTTTCAAAGGTCATATTGTGTTCTGTCTTCTGAATGTTGAGATTCGAATGTCATTTGGGAATTAAGATGTATTCTCCTAAACTCATTTGCCTTCTTAGAGGAAAACTGACCCTTGAGTTAGCTAAATATAGTTACCTATGTCTTCCTAAAGAATTTGAGCTTGGAATGTATTTATAATTATTTGGAGGTGACTTGAGCGTAATAGAAGCTGAGGATGCAGTGTGTGGTAGGTGTTTTATTATGTACTTTCTTACTCCTTTCATTCATCTACTTAAAAATAAAAATACCAAATGCAGTTAACCATGTCTGCCTTTTACATGGGGGACATCAGAGTAAGAAAAATTGGGGAGGGAAGGGGGAGAACAACTCTATTATGCCAAGATCACAAAACTAAGGACCACTGAAATATCGATCAATCAACAGACATTTATTGAGCACCTACCACATACCAGATAGAGAAATGGAATGTAGTGTAATGGATAGAATTCTAGCCTTAGAACCAGGAAGTCCTGGGTTCAGATCCTACCTTTAACGCATCCTGGTAGTATGATCCTGGGCAAATCATATATTAAATGTGTGCAATGGATAGAATTCTAGCCTCAGCACCAGGAAGTCCTGGGTTCAGATCCTACCTTAATACATCCTAGCTGTATGATCCTGGGCAAAAATCACTTAATCTCTCAGTGCCCTCAGAAACTCTTTAAGTCTATAAGTTTCAGAAAAGGTGCTAACCTATATTGGTAGAAGGAGTTTCTTCAAGTAGGATAGCAAGTCTTCATTCTTTTGGTGTCATGGACCCCTTTGGCAGTCTTGGGTAGTCTATGGATCAGTTCTTAGGATAATGTTTTTAAATGTATAAAACAAAATATCTAGTATTACAAAAAACACAATTATATTGAAATAGAGTTTTATATTTATGTAGAGAGTATACATATATGCACATATATATATATACATACATATATAGATACCTAAATACACAATATAACTATATGCATATTTATGTAGATATCAGGTATGTACCACAGAATTTAATCTGGGTTTGGAGTCAGGAAAATTCAACTTCTTGAGTTCATATCTAACCTCAGACACTTATTAGCTGTGTGATCTTGGGCAAATTGATTAATCCTGTTTACCTCAGTTTCCTCATCTGTAAAATGAGCTGGGGAAAGAAAAGATAAACCAACCAGTATTTTCACCAAGAAAACCCTAAATGGGATCACAAAGAATTAAAAAGACTGAAATGACTGAACAACTATCTATCGATTTATCTATCTATGAGGATGGGTCTCAGCTTAAGAACCTCTGATCAAAATGTTACTTGTATTAGTGAAATTATTGGTCTAGTCCTAATGAACTGGGAGTAGAAAGTAAACAATGAAGTAAACAATCTCCATGATATTATGGGGCTTAAACTCTATTAGGGGAAACAACATGCCTCTATCCAAAGAAGATACAAAGTGACGTTGTAGGTAGGGCACTAGCCATTGGGAAATTAAAAAGGCTCCATGTAGAAAATGACTCCTGAGAGTATTGAAGGAAATGTTGGATTCCAAAAGTAAAATTTGGGGAAAAAGTTGAGTTTCTGGTGGGTAAGAGCTCATGAACTAATTCTTATTAGTTATATCACATTAACTACTCCTCTTAAACTAACAAAATGAGATCAGTGAGGGTCCTCTGGGAGAATTTGGGGACAGATGTCATTCTCTTAGAGCAAAGTTTCTTAAACTGTGGGCCACAATCCCATATGCGATCATCTAATTGAATGTGGATGGTCATGAAAAATTTGGCAACATTAAAAGGTTTCTAAACACTCTATGACCTGTGATGTCAAATATTCCACCAAGATTTAATGCTTTATGTAAAAATAAACAAGCACATTCATCTTATTAGTATGCAAATTTGCTTTCATCTTTAATAAATTGTAAAATATTTCTCCCAAAGAATTGTTTTAGGATAAATTTCTTTATGATTTGTTATCAGTAAAAGTTTGATTTTTATACCTATTTTATATAACTATATTCTCGAGGTTGCATAAAAATTTCTCAGGGGAAAAAGGGTCACTTGTGGAGCCCTCTTTTTTTTTTTTTTTTTTTTTTTTTTTTTTTTTTTTCTGAGGCTGGGGTTAACACAGCTAGGAAGTGCTAAGTATCTGAGACTAGATTTGAACTCTGGTCCTCCTGAATTCAAGGCTGGTGCTCTATCCACTGCGCCACCTAGCTGCCCCAGAGCCCTCTTTTAGAGAACCAGAAAGAGCTTGTCACCGATGTCAGAACTCTCAATATCTTTCTAGGATGAGGTGGAGAATTTGGTCCTTTTGGTTAAAAGGATCAGGTTGACTTAGCCACGCCCATATAGACAGTTTTAGGCTGCTGTAGGAGAGGTATAATGCTCAGGAGAATAAAAGGTATAGTCCTGTTTTTATTATTATTATTATTATTAGTCCGACCCACCAGGTGGAGTATTTTTGTTTCAATTCTGGGCACCCACCTTGAAAGAAGGGATTTGATAAGCTGGAAGAACCTGAGTGAAGCAGCGAATAAAGTAAAGGTCTCAAATCTATGCTATATGGCAATCTTTTGAAGTAAATAAAGATGTGTGGTCAGGAGGAGAGATGACTTGGGGGCAGGAGAGAAGGGGAATAGTTGATAAGTGTTTTTAAAGTATTTGAAGAAATATCCCCTGGGGAAAAAAAAGGATTAATGCTATTCTGCTTTTTTTCTGAAAGACAGAACTAGATTAGTGGTTAGAAGTAGAAAAGAGATAGGGGAAAACTTGACCCAAAGAGAACTATCTAAAAGTAGAATAGGGACAGCTGGATGGCTCAGTGAATAGTGTCATGCCTGGAGTCAGGAAGACTCATCTTCCTGAGTTTAAATCCAGCCAGAAAAGTCAGTAGGTAGAGTTGAGGTTGAATATTCCAGGCATGGTGGACAGTCAGAGAAAATGTCCAGAACCAAGAAATATGAATATCTTGCATATGGGACAGCTAGAAGGTCAATGTCATTGAATCAAAGACTACATGAAGGGAGAGAAAGGTACAAGAAAGCTGGAGGGGATGAAGCAACTAGGTTATGAAGGGCTTTGAATAATAGAAAATATTTTTTTCTTTTTTGCAAAACAATTAGGGTTAAGTGACTTTCACAGGTCCATAGCTAGTGAGTGTCAAGGTCTGATTGGATTTGAACTCTTGACACTAGGACTGGTATTGTGTTCACTGGACCACTTAGCTGCCCCTAACAGAGGATTTTGTATAAATAAAAGCAATAGGGAGTCACTGAAATTTAATGACATAGTCCAAGGTTGGATCTGTGCTGCAGAAAAATCACTTTAGCTACTGAAAGATATCCAAAAGAAGAGGAAAGAACTTATTTATTCAAAAATATGTTCTGGTGGCTAAGAACTGGAAATTAAGGGGTGCCCATCATTTGGGGAATGGTGAACAAATTATGGTATATAATAGTAATGAAATATTATTATATTATAAAAAATAGTAAGCATGGAAAGCCTGGAAAGATTTACACAAATTGATGTAATGCAGAACGGATTAGAAGGGGAGAGAAGAGGCAGGTAGATTTCCTATCAGCAGGAGGTGGTAAGGATCTATACCAGGCTGTAGCAGTATCAGAGAAGAGGAAGAATTTAAGAGATATTGTAAAGGTAAAATCAATAGGTCTTGGCAACATCTTGGATTTGGAGGTGGGAGAAGATGAGAAATTCAGAATGATTTTCTTCAGTTGGGAGCCTGAGACTGGGGAAAGGTGATGTCCTCTCTGATAATAAGGAAACTATTAGGGAGGAAGGGCTAAGGGGAAAATATGAGTTCCATTTTGGACATATTTGAGTTTAAGATGTCTACTGAGCATCCAGTCTGGACTACAGTCGGAGTAAGATTGGAAGTCAACAGAGAGGTTGGGGCAGGATCTGAGAATCATCAGCACAGAGGTGATAATTAAATCCAAGGAAACTGATGAAATAGCCAAATGAAGTCGTACAGAGGGCTAAGAGAAGATAGAACAGGATAAAATCTTGAAGAGCACTTATGGTGAGCAGGTGTGAGCAGGAGGAGACAAAGGAGGAAAAGACCTAAATTTTGCTCTGAAGGAGTTCATAGTTTTTTTGGGAAAAAAGATGAAAACTGATACATAAAAGAGAAGCAAGATCAGCACCAGGCAATCCACCCTGTGGTTCAGTGTGCTCGGTAATAATAAATGTCCCAAATATTCAGGGGGAAAGAGAGATAGAGACAGAGAGAGACACAAAGATAGAGACACAGAGACAGATAGAAACACACACACACACACACACACACACACACACACACACACACAGAGAGAGAGAGAGAGAGAGAGAGAGAGAGAGAGAGAGAGAGAGAGAGAGAGAGAGAGAGAGAGAGAGAGAGAGATTCCCTGCCTGGAATTCCATTCCCCCCCCAACCTTTGAATCTTAGAATTCTTGGTCCCCTTTAATACCCAAATAGGATTCCACTTTCTCCATGAGACCTTTCCTGATCCTACCAGTTCCCTACTGAGGTAATTTTTCCATCATTCTATATCTTCTCTATTCTGAGTTTTCCATCTCTCCCATTAAAATACAAGCTCCTTGAGGCCAAGGGCTATTTTCTAACCCTTAATGCAGAGTCTTGCACATAGTAAGCCTAAGTAAATGCTTGTGGTTTGATTGATTTACTACAAAAAAGGAGGTAGTATATTGGGAAATGCCTGTAATATAAAAACAAAATAGGCATTAATAAAACATTTTCAAAAAAGGAAAATAGACAAATGATACCCTTGATGATACCACAGTTTCACATCTTATGGTTTGGTAGCTAAATTGCCTGAGAACTGGGAACAATGATGTATGCAAAGTGTTTTTGTAAGCTTTTAATCACTCTATCAATGTCAAATACTATCATTATTGTTTTATTTATGTTTTCCTTTCCCTTGCTTGAAGAACTATTTCTGTAACTATTATTGTGGCAGAAGCTTTGGAGAGTCATGAAATGTTTGATAGATGCAGAGGATGGATTGCCCATTGACTGCTGCACACCATACTGAGGCTGCTAGCTAATTGTACACTTGCTAATATTGACACAGGAAAGGGAACAGTTAACCAGCTGTATAGGGTTATTCAGATAGGTTGATATGTTCCACAATAAAAAAAAAAAGATGTCCAACAGAAGCTTTTGAGGCAGGACTAAAATACAGAAGAGACATTAGGGCTGATTATGGATTTGAGAGTCATCAGTATAGAACACGTGGGAGTAGAAAGGATGAGTCAGAGAGTGTAGGAAGAGAGAAGAGGGTCCAGGACAGATTGGCTCTCCAGCAGAACTATGCTTGGGATTCATACAAAACATCCCACCTGCTGACTCTGGGCATTTTCACTAGTTGTCCCCCAAGCCTGGAATATTCTCCTTCCTCATCTCCAACTCTTGGATTTCTTGGCTTCTTTTAGCTAAAATTTTACTCTCTGCAAGAAACTTTTTCCAATTCTTTCTAATGCTTCTGCCTTTCCTCTGCTTATTATTTGCAATTAAGCCTATACATATCTCATTCGCATGTGGTTGCTGATATGGTGTCTCCCTCAGTAGACTATAAGTTCCTTGAACATAAGGACTGATTTTGCATATTTCTTTATTATTCCCAAAATTTAGCACAGTATATGGCACATAACAGGTACTTAAGATAGGGAGGTTGTGTAGCAAACTTAAAAAAAAAAGTCTGGATTTAGAGTGAGAACATCTGGGTTAGCATCCTAACTACTTCTGATTAGATCTTGGACACATTGCTTAAATTCTTATAGCCTGTTTCTTCATCTGTCAAAATGCTGATAATGATACTTGAGCTGCCTATCTCAGAGAACTGTTGAGAATAAATTAATATTTTAAAAGTGTGTCATTATTTCTTGAAAAATGAAATCATAGATCGTATCCTGAGATCTTAATTGATAAATAGTAGCTGAATGACTAATTAGTATTATATGATAAATAATATAAATAATCTAAGGCTGGGGGCTCCACACCTTAGGAAAAAAAAACTAGATCATAGGACTAGAAGAGCCTTTGGGATTTCTGGGATCTAATAAGGTCATTAAATAAGGGTAATAACAAATAAAAGGAAACAGAAGGGAAAAGGAATATATATATATATATATATATATATATATATATTTTTTTTTTTTTTTTTTAAACACCTATCATGTGCTAAATATCTTACAAATATCATCTCATTTGCTTCTCACAACAATCCTTGGGAGTAAATTCTATTATTATCTCCAATTTTACATTGAGGAAACTGAGATAGAGACTAAGTGACTTGCTCAGGATAATGGTATCATGTTTAGTGTTTAAGATCAGGTTTGAATTTAGATCTTCTTGATTCCAGATCCAATATTCTATTTTGCCACCTAGGGCAACTGGTTTCTTCCAAAGAACCAGCAGTCAGAAAATCTCAGGTTACCCCACAAATCCCTATAGACAAGCCTTCTATTAGCATGTATTCATTAGCAATAAAGATCTACTAAGAACTATTTATTTTATTTATTTATATTGAGAATGATAATTACTTATTTTGCTTATTTATATTTATACTTTATACTATATAATTTGTATATAATATAACAATTATAATAAATAATTCTTAATATGAATAAATATATTAAGAATTATATTATTTATTAAGATATTCAATTACACTTCCCAACTACCAATCTCCATTGACTGAGACTTCATTAACCAGCATTTACTCTCTGGTTCATTCCAGGACTCAAATGGAACTGTGGTGAAATAGATATTGTCATACCTTTATTGTTTTATTTGTCTTTTCTTCCTTGTTTGAAGAGCTACTTCTGTAACTATTATTATGAAGGAAGTTTTGGAGAGACATCAAATGTTTGATGAGTACAATGAATAGACTTGTTACACACTCTGCTGCTGTTGCTCATTATACCCTTGCTAAAATTAATGTAGGAAGGGGGAGAGTTAACAGACTGTGTAGTATTTATATAGAAAGTTTTGGGGGCAGCTAGATGGCTCAGTGGGTAGAGCACCAGCCCTGAAGTCAAGAGGACCCGAGTTCAAATCTGATCTCAGACACTTAACACTTCCTAGCTGTGTGATCCTGGGCAAGTCACAACCCCAATTGCCTCAGGGAAAAAAAAAGTTTTATAGACTCTACAATAAATAGAGAGAAAAAGATGTCCACCAGATACAGGAGAAATCATCTTTCCAGTTATACAGATTACAACCTATCCATTTCTTCCTCTTCTCCATGACTCCTATCTATGTCCCCTTGCTTGCTGCAGGGATGACCAAACATGGTTTCTAAGGGTTAAAGGGTCCCAGTAGAATGCATTTCTTGTATGCCTTCTCTTCTCTCCACTAACCCCAGACATAAATTCTAATTCAAGTTTTTATCATTTCACACTTAGACTACTGAAATAACTGCTAATTGTTCTTCTTGGCTCGGGTTTCTCCCCACTCCAATCCATTCTCAATTCAGGTACCAAAGTATTTTTCTTTTCTTTTTTCTTGTTTTCTTTTTTTCTGGTTATACAGGTAAAGTTTTTAAATATATATTTATGGATCATGTTGGGAGAGAAAAATCAAAACAAAAGTGAAAAACCATGAAAGAAAAAAAAAAGAAGAGAAGAAAGAGGAAAAAAAAGTGAACATCGTATGTGTTGCTTTATATTCAGTCTCCATAGTGTTCTCTCTCTTGATGCAGCTGGCGTTTTCTAGCTAAAGTTTATTGAGATTGCCTTGGATCACTGAACCGCTGAGAAGAACCAAGTCTTTTCATGGCTGCACAATCTTGCTGTTACTGTGTACAGTATATTTCTGGTTCTATTTTGCTCAGCATCACTTCATGTAAATCAAAGTGTTTTTCTTAAAGCTTAGTTCTGAAGATGTTAGAGGAGGGTAGAAAAGTGGATGAGTAGCGGAGAAGAGAAGAACCTAACATTATCTACCTTGCTTAATTCAGTGTTCTGAGCTTCTGGGGCCATAAAGAGACCATAGGCTGGCTAGTGGGAGATGTCTAGATATAGAATTTTAAGAGTAGAAAGCATCTCAGAGAATCTCTACCTGAACTCTCACTGAAACATGGATCATTCTCCTTTAGCAATTCATACAATTGTTTGTTAAGGCAGGAAAGAGTGAAGTAATCACACTAATGAAATCACAGTTTCCCAGTCCTAGGAACCATGATTATACCTATTTTCTTCCAAAGAGTAGTGATATCAAGATCAAGCATTATGATCATCAATGGTAACAACTTATATACATCAATCATTACAGGCATTTTGTATACAACTACATATACCTGATAACTTCCTTCTAAAAGAACATTTTTGTGATCAATAAGGACACTCTATCTTCTTTCACCACCTCCTTGTGGTTTCCTTGAGTTTCTTCAGGATTTAGTGCTAATCCCACTTTCTTCAAGAGGACTTTTCTGCTCTCCCCACCTCTGCCAGATTAACTGCCATTTACATTATATATATTTTGCATCGTCAGTCAATAGTCAGCAAACATTAAAGGCCAATTATGTGTCAGACGGTGTATTATGTATATAATTATTTCCATATTATTTCCTCATTAGAATGTGAACTTCTTGAAGGCAGAGAACATATTTTTGCCTTTCTTTATATTCCCAGTGCTGGCCCACAGTAATTCCTTAATAAATGACTGAGTTCACTTTTTGACAACATGAATTACCTGAGTTTGAGCCCTCTATCCCCAGGGACCTTGTATTTACAGGATGTTGGCAGGGTGTAGAGGAAGCTAGGAAAAGGGGAAGATGTTTGTCTAACAACTGTTATTTTTATACCCACAGAGTAAAAATCTGGTTTTCATAGTTAATTAACTTTGGCTAATTGATAATCAATTGGGAGTATACCAATTGATTCTCATAAGGAATAATACTAGAAAAGTTCCTTTTCTTCAGGTTGTGCCTAGAAACTACTTTTTGCATATTCACCCTGCCAAAAATAGTGGAAGCTGGGCAAATAGGCCTGGAAGTGGTGCTGTATTGCTTTGATTGATTTGAAAATTCTCATATATAGGCAGAACTCTTATTTCTCACCACTACTACCTCAATGAAAGCAGGTTCTAATGAAGAAAAAAAGAAAGCCACCAGTAATAGGTGCATGGTCTGCATAATGAGAAGAGTGTTTAATCTGATCCATCCTATATAATGGTTAGGGGTCAGTCTGGAGATGAGGCTATGAATCAATCTGAGTCAGGGATGAGGATTCAGTCTATGTATAGGTTTACCCTTCTTCTGGAGCAATGATTAGGGCTTCACTTGTGACTGGGATTAAAGCTCAATCTCGACCATGGGATAGGATTTACTTTAGGGTCTGGATTAGGATTCAACCATTGTCAGGGCTAGGATCTATTCTATTATCAGAATTAGGTCTCAGTCTATGAACAGGACCTGGGTTTAATCTGAGATGCGAATTAGCATTCATTCTTTTACCAGGTTCTGTTCTATCATCTGGGGATAGAATTAGGATTTAATATATCACCAGATTCAGCTTTGGTCTAATAATAGGGCTTGGTCTTTGGTTAAGATTACAGTTATCCCTTCCAAATTCTGGGGGTTAGGGGTGTGGCACCTTTGCAATCTGGAAAATGACAACATGTTTTGATCCTCTTTATAGAAGAGGTCTGATTTTCCCCTATTTTGTAGTATTTACAATACCTTATTGTAAAATGTTTGGTATTTGGTCATAGACTATATTATACCATATGATACATATAATTTATACATTTCCGAGTTTCTAAACTTTTTCTAGATCATCTGGTGGACTTTGTTATCTGTGGCTTCTGCAAACTCCTCCAAGATTTCCATTTAGTTTCTTATGTCAACCTGTGATATATCAAAACAATGATAGGGAAAATTGTGATGTAGAAGGATAACTATAGTTCTTACAGCACTACATAATTTAAGAATTGGCAGGGTCCTTGGTGACCATTTAATCAAACCCATACGTAAAGAATAATCCAGCCAACAAGTGGTCATTCAGCCTTTGAAGTCCTCTTCATTTGTCACCTGCCTATACTACTCTGGAGAACCACAAAGTCCCAGGAAGCTCAATATTGTGAAAATCTCTTCAAACTGCAAGGTCCCATCAGCCTTGGTGGTCCACCCCATCACCTCCTGCCCCTCATGAAACCATGAGCTCCAAAACCTCCATTTAATGCCAGAAACTCATCTTATTTCTCACCTGTCTGCATTTCTCTGATTTCTCCACCATCTCTCTCTCTCTCTCTCCTTCTTTTCAGTTTTCTTTTGTGTTTTGTCTTCTCCCTTTAGACTCTTATTGCTGTTTTTGTTTTGTGGTTGTATCTCCACACATAACACACTGCCAAGTACCTTTTATAGGCATTTAATAAAGGTTCTTTGACTAAGACAATAATCACAATTAAGGGATCCCATTTCACTATCATTTTTCTAGGCCTAATTGTTAGGAAGTTGTTTTTTTTTTCTTTCTTATATCAAGCCTAATTTGACTTCTTTGTAACTTCCAGTTATTTTGCCTATTTTTGTCCTTTGTTCCTCTTCTTTGTGACCCCAAACTTCAAATACTAGAAGAAAGTTATGTTCTTTCACATTTTTCCCCCCAATCTAAACTTCCTAGTTCTTCCAGCCAGACTCATAGGACATGAACTAAAGACCTTGTTGCTTTTCTTTGAATATTCTTTCCCACAATGGGGCTCCTAGAATTGAACCAAATACTCCAGTTACAGTGACATGGACAGAGTAGACAGAACATAATGGTTCCCTTCTTATTATTTGATACTCTGGGTTTTCTTAATACTGTCCAAGATTGGGCAGAATTCTGGGAAGATCAGGGAATAGGTTGGTAAATTTCAAGTTTTCTAGATTTCTCCCACAAATAGAACAAATCTGTGCACCAGGGTGAACATAGGTGAAAAGTCAAGAAGATGGGCTAGAGCTGGAATCCTTCAGATATAACCTGAGAAGATCTGAAGAAAGACCCTGGGCTGGGGATTAGTGCAAACATCTCTGGATAACTCCTCAGAATCACCAAGTGGGGACCTTTCAGATTAATTGTGTGTGGCTGGAGCCTCAAGCAAGAACCACAGAGACTTTCACCTTCCAGATTGTTTATGGAGCCAGGTTTGAGTCCAGGAAGACCTAGTGAACCTGATTGGGAACACCAGGCCCAGCGGTGCTGCTGAGACAGTCCCTGGGCAGGAAGGGGCCATCACCTGGTGAGTGCAGAAGCAGTGGGGCAGGGCCTGCTGGCTTTGGGCATTTGCAGGAGAGGGGAGCTCTTGGTTTGGGATTCCTTGGTTTGGGAAGAACTGATGGGAAGCTTGAGGAATCATCCCCCTACTCCACAATTAGAGGTGCTGACACTAATACCTTTTATTTAAAAAAAAATGAACTGGCAAAGAACAAAGAACCCCACCATTGAAACATATTATGAAAACAGGGAAGAACAGGGTTCATCTTCAGAGGTCATTTTAGTTAAAAGCAACAACAACAACAACAACAACAACAACAAAAACTTCTACCCCAAAGAGTAGCATGGAATGGCTCCTTAGCCAGAGAGAATTTATAGAACTCAAAAAAGAATTTAAAAATCAAATGAGAGACATTGTGAAAACAATGAAGCTTGTGAAAAATAGTTAACTAGAAAAGGAAGTACAGAGTCAAAAGAACAAAACAGATTATAAAGAATGAAAAAAATAGAACAAAATGTAAAACATAATAAAAACCACAGATTTGGAGAACAGATCAAGAAGAAAAAACAAGAATCATTACCTTGCCAAAAAGTTGTGACCAAAAAGAGAACCTTGACACAATAATGCAGGAAAAATCCAAGAAAATTGTCCTGGAATTATAGAACATGAGGGGAAAGTAGAAATAGAAAGAAAAAATCACTGATCACCACCTCAAAGAGATCGTTTGTGGAAAACACACAGGAATATTTTTGTCAAATTTTGAAACCCCCAGATCAAAGAGAAAATTTTGCAAGAAACAAGAAAAAAACAATTGACAATCAAAAGAACTAGGTCTGTGGTAAAAGAGATCATATCCAGCAAAATTATTTATAATTTTGAATGAGAAAAAAATGGATATTCAATGAACTTGTAGCTCTTCAGGACTTTCTGTCAACCAAACCCGGAATTTAACAGAAAATTTAACATGTAAGAGTCAATATGAAAGATTAGTTTTAAGAACTTAACATGGACAAACTGTTTAAACATGGACAAATTATTTGGTTTGTTTATATGGGAAAATCTATACTATATGTTTTAAAATTCACATCAATAATAGTGAAGCCAAAAGAAAGATTGGCAAAGTTAAAGTAAAGAAAGTAATAATGTAATACAAATGAGGTAAAGAGGAAGAATAGACACAGAAGCACTAGAGGGGGGAGGAGGGCTCCTAGTTCTGAAAACATACTTACATCAGGAGTTCAATAAGCAACACTACATATATACCATGAAGAGTATAACACCCTCCAAATCTATAAAGAAATAAGTGGGGAAGCAAAGGATGAAGGAAGAAGACAAGGGAGGGATCCTTGGGTGGAGGAGGTTAAGTGATAACAAGTCAAGTTATAAAACTAGAATTTAATTAAAGAGGCAGGAGGAATAGGAAAGACATGTCATTATGTGAGTGTGAGTTTGTGTATATATGTATATGTCTACATAAATATATCTATATTTAACTGTATCTTGCTTGGGGGTTGAGGAGGGAATGAAAAAGGGGAAAAAAAGTAAATAAGGTACACAGCAGAGAACCAAAGAATAATTTACAAGGAAGTAAAGGCATAAAAAGACGTATATGAATAAATTTTTTTCTACTAACATATGTATATTTTCTTGATCTGGTTATTTGTTGTTATATATTTTGAATCCTCCCTGATGTTCTACTGGGCACATGACAATGTTCTCTTTTGTTTTGCATTTCTTTTCTGTTTTTATTTCTTTTTTTCAAATAAAATAAATTTTAAAAGAAAAAAAAATTACTGTCCAAGATCACATTAGTCTATAGATAGCTTTCCTTTTTCCTTTTTATTTGAATCGTGGTTACAATTTCATTCTTGAGTTCCTACTTCTTTCTAATTGACTTTTGTATAATTTTATTGCACATTTCATCCTCAGAACTCTTTGAAATCTGCTCTTCAAAATTCCAAGATGCATATCAGATTATTCATGTTTTTGTTTATCATAAATACTAAGATAGAGTGGTCATTTCCCCCAGAAGGTTCTTATCATTTCCTCTCTGACAATCAGTTCCTTCCTGTTCGTAAGAATGAGATCCAGAATGAAATTTTCCATTGTTGGTTTGTCCAAATTTTGAAGAATGGAATTATTTTTAAGGCAAGCCAAAATATTATTATTTGATATGCTTTTGTTAGACAACTGCAGCAGACATTTGGATGATTGAAGTTGCTCATCACCAGTAAATAATACCAGTATTGTGGAATAGTTTTTGTGTTCTCTATCTAGTTTTGTCCAATGACTATTACTTGCATTTTGGCCTCCATTGATTTTTACTCAAATACTCTTTCCCCTTCTACCTAGTTCCTTGATTTCTTCAAATTAATATACTTATTAATGAGTGAATACTATAATAACATGTTAATACAGACATTAGCAGTTGTTGAATTGGCCAGTTTTAATTTTTACTCATCTCCTGTGCTTTTTTCAGTTTAAAGACCTTTTGAATTAATCACGTAAGAATCTAGGCAAAAAAAAAAAATTATTCTTACTAGTTCATGTTAGGTACACCTCAACCTTGACTAGGAAACTATCATTCCCAATCTCATTCATTTACCAAAATGATTATAATGAGAACCAAATCTGTGAGTGAGGGGTAAAAATCACTCTGGAGATGAGATTGGGATTCGGAGTATAATCTGGGTTAGGGGCAAAGTTAAACTTTGCTCCAAAATCAGTTTTTGAACAAGTTTAGGTCTTAACCTTTGACAAGTGTTATTGTAACCAAGACTAAGGTGAATGGCCTCAGTTTTTTTCCTCAATGTACTAGGGGACATTTCATATGAGTGAGAGAGGTTAGGAGGTTTGAAGAGAGGAGGTTTGTTAATTAGACAATCAATTAGAGAGGTGTATAGGAATTTCTTTGCTTCAGTGAGTGCTCAGTTGAAATGAAACAACCTGCATTTATAATAGACTTAGTCATTTCTTTTAATATCTTCAAGATGTGGTATCCCTGGGCGTCAATCTGTACTAGACTGGGATTACTGTTTAGGCAGCTGGGATCCTTGTAGATAAACCGACCTTCCATCTTGCTTTTGTCAACTTAATTATTCATGAGTTCTCCTCCCTTTTAGGAGGAGATTTCTGTTTCCTCCTCCTTTTTTTGTTGTAATCTCATAAATATGCAAATTTATTTAGGTTAGGATGCCATGGTTTAGGATTTCCTCATGCATGTTTATTTCTCTTGTAATAAATCCATTTGCAATGCAATGTCTCATAGACTTGTGATATTGATTTTTAAAAATTAACATTCTTTCTTCTCCTCCTTCCCATTCCCCCAGTTTCTCTTCTCCTACCTCTTTCCCCCTTTCCCTCCTTCTTGCTCCGACTTTTTCTCTCCTCCCTCTTTTCCCTCCTTCTGTCCCTACTCCCTTTTCTTTCCCTGTTCCTCCCCCTTTTCCCTCTCTTCTTTCTCCTCCTTTCCCTTACCTTTCCTAATTTTTCCTCTTTGCATTAAGAACTCTGAGGAGGTTTAGGGTTCCACATGGGAAGGCCAGAACTCTGGAGAAGTATACCAGGATGTTAACTCAGTGGAACTGATGAGATGATGGTTCTCTAGTTCACATATATACTTAATACTTAGTATGGTGATGTAATGGTTCTCTCGTTCCAGTATGCTATAATGATATAATTGTACTAAGGTACATAAGGGCTGAGAAGGATTGGAAATGAGACATTCCATTTTTGACATCTTCCTGGTGGCTCTCCTGCCTCCTGTACTAAGACAAGGACTCGGGCTGATCCCGAGGTCCTCCAGAGAGCTAGTCGGGACAGTATATTTTGGCACCCTAACTTGGGGGCTCTAGAGAGCACAATACACACATGCATGTTTAGTTCTCTCCTAATAAATCCAGCTGCAATGCAACGTCTCATAGGTTTGTGAGATTGTTTTTTATTAACATTCTCCTCCCTCCCTTTCCCCCACTTTCTCTTCTCCTACCTCTTTCCCTTTTTCCCTCCTCCACTTTTCCTCTTTTCCCTCCTTCTGTCCCCACTCCCTCACTTTTCCCTTTTCCCTCTCTTCTTCCTCCTCCTTTTCCTCCTCCTTCCTAATTTTTCCTATTTGCCTCTCTTTTCTTTCTCCTTTTCCTTCCCCTTTTCCTCTATCTCCCTGCTCTCTTTCTTCCTTTCTCTTTCCCACACTCTTCTCCCTCTCTTTTCTCTCACCTCCTCCTTCCTCCCTCCCCGTTGCCCTCCCTTTTACTCCCTCCTCCCTAAGGCCGCGCACCGAGATGCTCGGTCCTCCTGAATTCCTAGAGCGTTCCCGGAAGTAGCCTGGAGGGGGGCTCCGGCTGCAGCAACTCCGCTAGGGAGGAGGGGCGGGGTCGAGAGGGTGTGGGGTCCACTTCCGGCCGGGGGCGCGGCTCAGGCTTGGGGCCTGAGGATACGGGGTCGGTGTTTGCGGGCCCGCGGGTTGCCCCGTTCCCCCCCTCCCAAATCACGTCTGGTTCCGCGTGTCGGAGCCCCACCCTCGGGCCTGCGCGTCCTGGGGCTTCTGTGCTCCGGCCTGTGTCCCAGGGGCCCCCCGGGGCCGGGACCGGGGCTGCCCGAGGAGCCTACACGGAGCCTCGCTAGCGAGCGGCCGGCGGTGAGTCGGACCGGGACTCGGGGCCCATGTGCGGAGCCGGGACTGGGGGGAATAGAGATCAGTGAAGTGAAGTGGGGAGGGGGAGCCCTGTAGGGCCCATTTACAACCTCATCCCCTAAATAAGAACCTGTCTCCGGGAGCCCACCCCGCCCACCCAACAGACCCCCCCATAAATGCAGATCTAATAATCTCCCCCCCAAAAAGAGAGGCCAGTCTCTACTTCCCCTTCCGTCCCCTGCAGCTCTCACCACTCGTCTGATTCCCCAAGAAGAGCCGGGAGGTGGTGCTCCCCGAAGAGGTTCCCCCGCGACTCCGAGGGGGGACCTCAGCCCCCTTTTCTCCCAAGTTCAGGGCTCCAAACCTTTGTATCCCAGAGCTTGTTGGCTTGGGAGCCCTTCTCCAAATGATGTTTGCACATGCATAAAACTAGACTCAAAGGAGCCCGGAGGCAACTGTTATTGCTGTGCTTGAGACTTGGAGAAGCAAGTTCGGGACCTCTGCTCTGGGCTTTGTTTGCAACACCGTTTCCTCCTCCACCCACCGGAGCAGGGATAACGGTCTCTGGCCCAGGTGTCAGTTTTAATGAGGCTTCCCAAGAGAAGCCTAGACACTACTCTTAATTATCGAGGTGGACTCCAGAGGTCATCAGCTGGCTCCTCCACAGTGGGAAAAACAATAGGATATTGACTTCTTTTCTGACTTAAGTATCGTTAGAAGTTACATTTGAACTTTATTTCTTCAAAGCACTAGTGTCAATTCCTAGAGAAATGTTGGCCGCATGTTGACTTAGAAAACCACAAATTAACATTAACTGTGTTGTAGTTTTATGCATTTTGTTAAACATTTCCCAGTGGCATTCTAATCTGGTTTGCTCCACAGCCCAGTAGCCCTGAGTTTTACTCCTTTGTCTTAAAGGACTTTTGCTTAATGTCGGCCATGTCCCCCAAGGCACATATTTCTTTTATCTACATTGAAGTAAAGCTTTCTATTTTTCCTATGCTACCTCCCTCAACCAGATAAAATAAAAACTTGTCGGCTGTTTTTGGAGCATTTGGTGCTTTGGAAGAATATCTTTGCTACGGAAATGCTTTTTCTCAATCCTGGTGTCTCATAGTTCACTTAATGTGCCATTCATACATATGTCAGTCTTAACCAGATCTAGAACCCCAAATTTGGAGATAAAAAGAACCCCTGGGCATTTAGAAGAAAAGCCATTATAAAACCCAGAAACTGGCTCTGGAGGAGAGATTTCTTATCATCATCTGCCAAATGGGGTATTGACACTCGAAATCACCTGTAAGGTAGCCTGAGGTCTTTGATTACCTAGTCCAGTGCCCTCCTTTTGCAGTTGCAGAGACTGAGATCCAAAAGTGTAACTTGCCCAGAGTCATATAGTTAGTGGATAGTACATCTAGAATTAAAGTTCTCTTCTGATTTTTGCAGATTGAATGTGCTGTTCTTCTGATAATGCATTTGAGATGTGCATTGGGCATGGAGTTAGGTCTGCATTCAGACCTGGTTCTCCTACTACCCTTGTGATCTTGGACAGAATCCCTCAAAGTCTTAGTTTTCTTATTTGTAAAGCAGTCATAATAATTCGATTTACTTTCTATTGTAAGGGAAATATGTTGAAAATTCTATAACATAAAAATGAGCATTATAGTAGCTTGATGTGCTTTCTTCAACACAGTTGCATCTGGAATAAGCTGCAGAATTACAAAGTTGAGGGCTGTGGTACCATAGAACAGAACAATAAATTTAACATGCTTACTAAGCATTACTATGTACAGAGCATTGTGTTCAAGGCAAAAGATTTAAATTAAAATTTATCCTATTTAACTTCCAAGAACTTATAATAAAAAAAAGAGTATAGCAAGCATCCACAAATACATATAATAAATGGTAAAATGTGATTGGAATAAGAGAGAAATATAAGTAGAGGAAGTTTCATGAGAGAGAGAAAGAGAGAGAGAGAACTTTCAGCTGAGACATCAGGGTAAATCATTTGGAAGAAGGCCTCGGAAGAAGAAAAGGATTTTTGCAGGTAGATATGAAGGAAGAGAAATGTGATAATTCAGTTTTTTTTTCCCTGTTGTATCATAGCTTAATTAATTAGGTTGTGGAATCATGAAGTCTCAAAGGTCATCCATTTCAACTTGAATGTGTGCAGAAATCCATTTTATAACACGTTTGATAAGTAGTCATCTAGCCTCTGCTTGAAGACATCTTGTGATGAAGAATTCTTGTGCATTGTTGGATGGCCTGTCTGAAAACATGGAGGCATGAAAGGGCATGATGAGTTTGGGGCACATTGAATAGTACATTTTAAGTATGACCTAGTACATGTGAGGGAAGAGTATGAAATAAACTTGGGATGATGGAACAGAATCTTAGGGTTAGGAAGTGCCTTAGAGGCCATCCAATGCAGCCTGTGCCTAAAGAGGAATCCCTTAAGATGTATCCCTAGCAAGTAGGTTGTCATGAAGCCTCTACTTGAAGACTTGAAGTCTACTTGAACTCTACAAGGAGCCTCTACTTGAGTTAGAACACACCTTTAGATTTCTTCAATTGTTAAGAGATTTCCTTCAGTTTAGACTAAATCTACCTTTGTAACTTTTCCTCCATTGGTCCCATTACTGACTCCTGGGGTCAAGCAGATAAAGTCCAATCTACATTCCTTATGACCTCTCTTTTGATATTTGAAGATGTGTCACTGTCTCTATTAAGTTATCTTTTCTCCAAGGTAAATACCTTTATGTGGCCTTAGAGCCCCTTGATGTTCCTCATTTTACAGATGGGGAAACTGAAGACCAGAGTGGTTAAGTGACTTGTCCAGGCAATTGCAATTATGTTTGTAATTGATAGATCTAGGATTTGAACTGAGTATGCTGCTTTATTTCCTTCTAAAACAATGTTCCTAGACAAAACACAATAAATGTTCTCTGACCTCTCAATGTGTTTTCTGACCTAAAAGTAAGATACATATAGCTGGACATTCATGTCCATAATTTTTGAAAAGGAGACCTCCTTTCTTTACAGACTAAGATCACATTAGCTATTTTTGTCTGTCATATATCATATTCACTTATATTGAATTTACAATCCACTAAAACCCTTGGATCATTTTCAGATAAATTGTTTTAGTCAAGTCTCTTTTATATTTGAGATTTTGACTTTTTGAACCCCAGAATAAGCATTTATATTTATCTGTGTCAAGATTTCTCCCCTGGAGATTGGAATCAGGTAGTTTGGAGGGTCCTAAGCACTAGGCTCAATTGTTTCTTTTCCATCCTATTTGAGCAGAGAAGTGATATAGTTCTGTATTTTGAGAATATTTGATCATCTTTATAAAAGATTACTTAGAAAGGAAAGAGTCTGAATGTTATGATAATAGCTTCGGTAAGTGATAAAGGCTAAATAGGACAAATAATAAACATTCAAAATGATAACTGGGTCATTAAACAATTCTCTTCAATAAACATTAAATTCCAAACATTCAGTAAACATTTATCAAGTGCCTACTCTGTACCAGGCCCTGTGCCAAGTGATAGGGATACAAAAAGAGGTGAAAGACAATTCCTGCCCTCAAGGAGCTTACCATCAATGGTACTGTGCTTAGCAAGTTACTGTGTTAAGTTGGAGATAAAAATAATTGCAACTCCTGTAACCAAGGAATTTGCATTTTACTAATGAGATATTATACACATTCAAGGTATAGAGAAATCAGTCATAAAACATAGGGTGTTAGGTCATTTCTGACTGCAGGAATAAGGAAAGAAATTCTAGAAGTAGCTGCCTCTGAATTGGATCTTGGATAAAAAGGAGAATTTCAATAGACAGAATTGTGAGGAAGAGTTTTCTTCCTACTGTGACATTCCTTCTCCATCATTAGCTATCTACTTCCCTCAGATAATTCTATTCCTTCCCTTTCACATGAGAACAATACCTGCCCTGTTTCCCTCCCAGGGTTGTAATCAAATATGATTGTGAATGTACTTTGTCACTATAAACGAGCTATATTCTTATTAGGAGTTATCCCACAGGCTGGTTAAATAGAGACTCCGGTGTGTGTGAAGCTGCTGGAGGGGTGAGATGACCTTATGCAGTCAAATCCTTAGCTTCAGGACAGTTTGAAGAGGAAGGGTGGCTGAACTGTTTAGGGTTGGCTTCTTAGGCCTTCATCAAGACCTTAAAGTAGGTATGATGCTCCTTTAAAGTTGGCTTCATTCTTTATTGAAATATTGGTGGTTTGTGTTTTTGAGGGAACAGTTGGGTAGATGAGGAGCCCTCTAGATTGTTTGTCTGCCAAGATTGTTTCAGGAAGAGGAAGGCTCAATGATGGAGCCCCTACAATGGACCTTTGCTCCTAGGAAGGATTCAATGAACAATTAGTAAATTGCATAAAATCCCTTTTCTACAAGACCAAGTTGGACATGGGAAAGATTAGCATTGAAAACTAGACAACAGTTCAGGAAGGCGAGAAGTTTGTGCTTAGGTGAAAGCATAACAGTCCAGATCTCCTTTTTCCATTTACTTTATACTCTCACAGTTTTACCATGGAGGGATTAATACCCAAATGCACATTTAGCACCTCTTGCCATTTAGAATTAGATTCACTGGGGAGGTAGCCTGGTGTGGGAAAAACCACAAAACACTGGACTGGGGAGTCAGGAATCCTGAGTTCTTATCCTAGCTATGCCAATTACTTGGGGATCTTAGCAACCTCAACTGGGCCTCAGTTTCCTTCTCTGCAAAATATGAGCTGCATGAATGTTCAATTTTTATAGAGCTTGCTATAGACAATCTAGTTTTCTTTACCATGATATTCCTTAATTTGTCACATTTCTTGTAGACTGCATTAGTTCTTCATTAGAGCTGCAATTCTTGGTCTTTTAACCTGTTTTTTTTAGGTGATCCATTCTAGTTTATAAAAGTAGAGGATGGGTATGTATTCCAATAATAATGGTAATAGTTGATATTTCTAAATAATCACAGCCTTTTTTAAATTTCAATTTTCAAAGAATTTTACAAACCACCTCATTTGATCCTTGCAGTAGTCTGTTCAGTAGCTTGTGCAAATGTTATCTTTACAGATGAGGAAACTGAGGCTTGAGGAAAGGGTGAATTGTCCTAGGTCTTATATGACCTCCATTTTACTTCCATGGCTAGCAAATGGCAAACTCAGATTAGAACCCAGGTCTACTGATTCTAATTCCAGTGCTCAAATATTCTGGACAAACTTTCTATAACATTATTTTTTTCTTTTTTCCCCCCCCCTCTGCTTTCCAGTTCATAACGTTCTGTGCTTGTAAAACAGCATTGTGGATACTGGAGAAAGCCACCCACAACTTAGACAGTAAAACCTTGATTAACCGGAACTCAGCTAACCGGTATTTTTGTGAGGGTGGAAGGAAGCTGCAGGCGGAAGGCAGGGAGAGCTGCCCCCCACCACCAAGAAGCCTTGAAGTTCAAAGCAAAGTTCTGTGATTGGTTCCTTCATCGCCTGAGAAGATCTGCCTCCTCACGTCAGAGAAGCTCTGAATGTGGTCTGGGAACTGAACAAGTGGCTAAAAAAGTGGATTTCTGTGAGCACCAGAGTGCAGAAGACGGGGAAGGCTGAGGCAAACGGGTGGGGGGCAGTGGGAGGAGAAGGGAGGAAGACGTGTTGGGGAATGGGGATGAGGAGAGGGCAAGAAGGGAAGACCAAATATTGGTGAAGTAGTGAGGTGGCCAGGAACCTTGGGAGAAAGCAGGTGTGGGTAGGAGCTGTGAGAGGAAAATTAAAAGGGAGTGGAGGAAACCTCAAGCAAATTGAAAGGGAAAGGGGGATAGCGAGGTGAAAGCAGAAAAGCCAGTAGTACTCTAAGTATAGCATACATCTGTATTCCTCTTTAAGTCACGTGCACATAAGCCATCTAATCCCATGGCTTCCAAACAGCCTGTAGTGAAGAACAAAGGAGAGAAGCGTAAGAGAGTTGTGCTGACCCTAAAGGAGAAAATTGATATCTGTACCCGTCTTGAGAAGGGTGAGAACAGGAAAGCTTTGATGCAAGAGTACAATGTTGGCATGTCTACCTTATATGACATCAAGGCCCACAAGGGACAGCTGCTTCGGTTTTTTGCTAATTCGGATTCCAACAAAGCCCTCGAACACCGTCGAACTTTGCACACCCCTAAGCTAGAGCATCTCGATCGGGTTTTGTATGAGTGGTTCTTGGTGAAGCGGTCAGAGGGAGTCCCTGTTTCTGGCCCGATGCTCATTGAGAAGGCTAAAGACTTTTATGAGCAGATGCAATTGACTGAGCCATGTGTTTTTTCTGGAGGATGGCTTTGGCGGTTCAAGGCCCGGCACGGCATCAAAAAGCTAGATGTTTCCAACGAAAGACAGTCAGCAGACCACCAGGCTGCAGAGCAGTTTTGTGGGTTTTTCCGAAGTTTAATTGCAGAGCATGGTTTGTCCCCCGAGCAGTTTTACAATGCTGATGAAACTGGTCTGTTTTGGCGTTGCCTGCCAAATTCAACTCCCGAAGGGGCCAGTGCCTCAGGTTTGAAACAGACTAAGGACAGATTGACGGTCCTCATGTGTGCTAATGCTGCAGGCTCCCACAAAATCAAACCTTTGGTGATTGGAAAATGTAACGGCCCCAGGACTTTTAAAGGAATTCAGCATTTACCTGTCGCTTACAAGGCACAGGGTAATGCATGGATGGACAAAGAAATTTTTTCTGATTGGTTTCATCATATTTTTGTACCTTCAGTCAAAGATCATTTTAGAAATATAGGCTTACCTGATGACAGTAAGGCCATTCTTCTGCTAGACAACTCTCGAGCCCACCCTCAGGAAGCAGAGTTAGTTTCTGATAACATTTTTACTATCTTCCTGCCTGCTAGTGTTACCTCATTGATTCAGCCTATGGACCAGGGCATTAGAAGAGATTTTATGAGAAATTTCATCAATCCTCCAGTCACTGTACAAGACCTTCAAACTCGTTACAATATAAGTGATGCTATTTTTAATGTTGCTTGTGCCTGGAATTCTGTTTCTAGTGAAATACTAAGACGGGCATGGAGAAAATTATGGCCTAGTGTTATGTTTGCAGAAGTATCTTCTGATGAAGAAGAATTTGATCGATTTAGAGTAAGACCTCCAAATAACACTCTGGTGCAGATTCTTGAAATGGTGAAGGATGCTCCTTCACCCCCAGTCAACAAACTGAATAAAAGTGAGGGAGTTGAGTGGGTTGACACTGACCAAGAAGGTGAAGTGTCACAGGGTGTTAGTGACACAGAAATAGTAGAAACTGTTTGGAATCCTGACAATGGAACTGATTCTGAAAAAGACAGTGATGGAGAAGATTTTAGGGAAGGGGAGAAAACATCTTGGGAAAAAGCTGCTTCATCCTTTGATTCAATTATTAGTTTTGCAGAAAAACAGCCATGTTTTACAAACCAGGAGATTATGCAGTTGCATATGCTGCATGCAATTTTTATGCGACAAAGGCAGATGGCAAACAAACAAATTGAGATCAGGGATATAGTCAAGATAGAAAATCCCAGGGGATATCATGGAGTTTGCACTGATTCAGCCCACTCTCCTATACCATCTACATCTACAGCATTGTATAGTGATAACTGATAGGCATTTTGATTTCCCTGAGGCCCTGTGAGATCTTAGCTCATCAAAGTAGGATTTACTTGTATCCAGCAGGCTGTATTTTTACAGAGGCAAAAAAGTGGATTGAGACTTTTAGAGAGATTTTCTGTAGGGGTTGGTTAATCTGGAAATCCATTTAATTAGAACAATCCAAACTCCATGTGCATTCCGGTTAATCGAGGTTTTACTCTATCACCCTTTATGTAGTTTGAGGAATCCCTAAAGGAAGGTTTTCCTTTGTAGCACAGAATTGAGTATAATGAAAATCTATATTTTAACTTTCAGAAAGCATTCATTGTGCAGAATCTTTCCAATAGTAACAGGATCCAGAGACTTAGAGCTTAGTGTAGAGGAGGGGAAGTGTAAGTTATTCAGATTACCACAGAGCAGTGTCTACAGACCTTTTCCTTTTGAGGATTTAAATGAGACTTAGGGGCTTGTTGCTTCTCTTGATTTTTAACTGGAAAAAGGTTTGGAATGTCTGATTTTGACAGGTTTATTAGGTAGCATAAATCTTTCAGATGAACTTAAGTGAGATTTTGAATGAGTCTCTGGAGGGCTTGGGGCTATCGCATTCCCACTGGGAAAAAAATGATAGTCTTTCAGTTTTTGAGATAATATTTCTAAGAACTCAGAACTAATAATATTCCCAATTTAGTATAATTACATTCCAGTAGTAAGAAGGAAATTGCTATGTGACCTGGGAAAGTCAGTCTCCACCCTCACTCCAAATACCTATTCTTCCTCTCATTAAAATTGGGAATTGGATTAGATGACTTTTAAAGCCCTTTTTCTAGCCTTCCACAATTCACATTTTTGGCAATTTATATCTGAAACAAGGCGCTGGCAGCAAAGTATATAGCCATTCTGAATGTTAAAATGATTCCTTCTCAAGGATATCAGAAATGCCATCCTAAATCAGACTGCTCCTCTGTTCAGCCCTATGTGGGGACCACGATGGGCATTTTGATGATATTTGCCTTCTTTTGAGTAACTTGGGTCAAGTTACTTCTCTGGGGTATTTCCTTGCCATTAAAAGAAGGGGTTTGGATGAGGCAGTCTTGAAGTGCCCTTCTGTCTTTAACTTTCTGTAATTAATATATTAATTTGGGTATGTATGTAGATAATGTACTCCAGAGTCTTCTATATTACATTCCCAGAAATTCCAGTTGATCCCATATCTGTATTTTTAAAATGTTCTTAAATCAAGACCAAGACTTAACAAGTTTCTTCAGTATCTGTTCTATGTGAATTGCTGAATTTCTATGCCAAGAGATATACAGACAGTGGTTATTTGAACTTGACTTTGTAGCCTTGAACATTCTTATCTCATTGTTAAAAAGTCTGGCTGCTTTTTCACCTTTTTTATTTAGGCCAATTTTGTCAAAAGAGTTAATGTTTTGTTTTTTTTTTTCCCCATTTATACCATGGTAATCTTTGATTTATAGTTAAACACTTAAATGCATATCATAAACCATATGTATTCCTACTTAAGACTACCCACTTACCTACCATTGTTTCTTAGAAACGTGCTGATTGCTTGTATTTTTCCATTCTTTTTTTTCATTCTTGGGGCTCTAACTTCCATTTAACTTTGGATTAATGTTGCGGCAATGGAATCAGCACATACTTTTCATTCCAGGGTTTCCTATCCCTTCCACCAAGAGGCATTTAAGACCTGGTGGATAGAATTTTGTCCACAGCTTGTTAAATAACTATTTTTTCATGTTTCTTGTTTTAAATGAAATAACCCTACAAAATATAAATGCATTGTGTATTTCTTGCTTTATATGCATGTGTATAGATTATGCAATATTTCAAATAGCTTTTAAAAATCATTATTGCTACATAAAGTCAAATTGACTTTGTATCTTCATTACTCTTCTTGAGTCCCTTTGTGTCTTTGAGATGTTGTTTGTATATCCGTGTAATTTTGTGCTGTTTCTGTGATCTTTTCACTGTTGATCCTTCTACAAAAGACTGTTAGATTCACCTCTGCTTTGGGGAATGACATGCAAGATGCTGGAGTGATTTAAAGACACTGCTCTCCTCTTTCCCTTTTGTTGCTCATAACTGAATAAAGGGCAACTCATTCAAAAGACCATTTTTCTGATGCGATTACCCTCTGTTCAAACCTCAAAGTCTTTAAAAAGGAAAAAAAGTGAGCTTTGTAATTGTGTGTGAAAATTTTGGTAAGCAGTAGGACATAGGATGAGTGCTGCCTTAGATACCGAATTCCTGACTCCAACTGGAGGTGTTCAAACTTGGAGTAAAGTGCTTTGCTATGTTTATTGAGCTGAACGGAATGCAAGGGATATTGTAGGGGAGATTTACTTATAGATGCCCCCTCTGACTCAGACTCTGTGATTCTGTGAGTTCTTGTTTTGGCCTTATATTGTTTCCTATGTGTCCTGTCTCCAGCTAGATTGTAAGCTCTTGGTGAGCAGGAATTATGTCTTAATTTCAGCACCTGTCACAGTTTTCAAAGACTGAGCATATAGTCAATGATCAATAAATGCTAGATGGATTGAGGGAATGTATCTTTGAGATACTCTCATCTTCATAGTCCTAGTCTGTATTCCAAAAGAAAGATGGGGAGACCACATTTTGTAGTAAACTTAATGAACATCATTATCTCTGATTTGGTTAAGTTGCTAGTACCTTCATGATGAAATACTGGGATATTATGACAAGTTATTTCTCCTTTTTCCATTGGTCTATTATAGTACTCTGGCTCAAAAGATTAGTCCTTTTTGGCCTGAACTTTTGGTCGCTAGCAATGACCCAATCAAAACTTCCCTGATCCTATATATTTGGGTTAATATATTCATCATTTTGTATATATTTATTTAATCAGTGTTTTGCCCCTAATCTCTATTTAAAGGTAGTAACTGGCAATGAAAATCTGGATTAGGGTTGTGAGAGAAATGATGTCATGAGGAGGTCCATAGACCTTTGTGGAATGAATGTAGGGTGATAGGTGATCCCTACCAGGTCAAAAGGAGACTACAGAAAACTGGTGGATTTATTGTAATATAGTTTCTGGAAGTTGGGTTAGAGTTAGAAAGAATAATTTCCAAACTTTTCATTTTATAGGTTGTGAATGGACAAAAATCTTGCCTTTACATAATTCACTGTTCTTTCTACTGCTCCACTGAATAATGCCTACTAGTTTTATCTGAATTTTGAAATGGTATGGAAAACAAATTCTGTGGGGAAGGGGCCATTTAAACTTAGAGCCAATAGGGGTTAGTATATATTAGTATATCAAGAGTATAAATTAAGGATATGATGTTGGCTTGGTAGTATAGGGGAAACCTGGGATCTGATCTTATCTTTGACCATAAACAATCAAATCATTCCCTCGTATTTCTAAATTTTTTCCTCTATGAAAGGTGAGGATTAGAAGGGGCTTTAGAGATCCTACTATCTGAAGTACTTTTTTATAGTTGAGCAAATTTTTATAGGTATAGAGAAAAGACTTGCCTAAAGGCATACTGTTTAATGAGTTGATCTTCTAATTCTCTTCTAATTCTCAAGTCTAGGTTCTTTTTCAATAATACAAGGCTCTCTAGGTTCCTTCCAGTCTGATGTATGATTCTATGATAGATTTAAGTAGATAATTAAAAAAAAAAAACAGAAATTAACAAAATCTTTTGAGAGAAGGCACTTCATGTAGAAGTGAATGATCTTTAATAGCAACTTCAAAGCAAAACATCCTAGTTTTCCCTAGGAAAGATGTATATCTCTGTTATCATGAATTGGTACAAAAAACATTTCTCCTATCTTTATCTAGTGAAATAGTTTCCCTAAGTTTTATCCCTCGATGGGAGCTCACTATTTGAGAATTTCTGAGATTTCATGACTAACTACATACACTTTTATTGAGTTTATAGGTTTTGATCAGATCCTAGAATTTCATCTTTCCAGAATAAAGAATTATAATTGATCCTTTTAATCTGTATTTACACAGCAGCCTTTGCCTTGATTTCTTTTAGTTACCTTATTTGGATTATTTGGATATTCAGCTCCATTTTAGCAGTCAATATGTGAATAATTGCAAGGTGGCCTGGTTTCTGGGCCTTTACAAGAGAAAAGGAAAATATGATAGCCACCTTTATAGATCTAACATGATTATAATCATAGTTGAATGAAACAAGCATCATATTAGGAGTTAGTAGACGAGTTCTAATGCTATCTTTGTTAGTGACTCAGTCGCATCATTTCATATTTCTGAATGAGGCTTTTTTTTTTTCTGTTAAGTGAGGGAGTTGGGCATGAAAATATCTTAGGAGCCCTTCCAGTTTTAACATTCCGTAATGAAGTCATACTTGGAAACTCAGTTGCCCACTCATCATAGCATTTGGTGTTTCACTGAGCTTACACATTATAGAGTTTATTCTGCCTTCCAGATGATTTATAAAATGGTTGAGGACTCTACCACCTAAACCTGGGAGTCACTGTATATATATTTCCTCCAAGAGAAATGGCATTGAGCTCTTCCTGACATTTAAAGTATAAAAGATACCTGTGATTTAATGGGAAACAACACTGGATTTTGAGTGTTAAAAGACTTGGGCTTGAGATCTGTCACTAGCTATGTGACTTTGGGCAAACCACTTTGTTTTTATTTGAGCCTTAGTTTCCTTATTTATAAATTGGGAATAATAATGCACTAATCTCAGGACTGACCGTATGGATCAAATGCAATAATGTGTACAAAGGACTATATAAGTGCTATTTTATTATAAGCCAGTTCCTATCCATGATAGAGCATCCTTCCTTGCTTTCCCTTTTATTTTTTAATATAGTCTTTGGTGTGGAACATTTCAAATCATTTTGAACTATTTCACTGGTTCTACTAAATCAGTTTGTTTACTTGTTCAGAAAAATCTGAAATTAATAAGACCAGATTTATCCTAGCAGAAAATGGAGTGTGTTTCTTCCAGTAGGTTGGCCTTTTTTCACTACTGTGACCCAGCTCTTTATTATAGTTTTCCAGAAAAAAGTTTCACTAGTTTGTTGCTGAAGGGAATTCTTTATAGGACCCTGTTTTAGATAGAACCTACACTTGCACTTGTCTAGCCCATCCAGTATTGGTTTATACTATTTTTCTCTCTGGCCTATAACCTCATGGTTTCCCTGTGGGTCACCATATTATAGAACTAAGTCCTTTGTGGACACTGTTTCTAATACTGTATTCTCTTGATTCATGCATTCCAGTATATCAGAACTCTTAGTTTTCTTTCCTTCCTTCCTCTCCTCCCTCTTTCTCCATCCCTCCTTCCATCTTATCCTTTGATACATATCAAAATTGATTTTGGACCCAAAGGCAGATCTTACCATATGTTCTTTCTAAATTTTATCTTGTTAAGTTTGGTTCCTTTAAAACATCGGAGTGAAAGCCTTTTGAGCTTCAGAACATTTGCACACAGATTTAGTACTGCTAACCAATTTCAACAGAGAGGTGAGCAGGAAGTACTTGGATTCTATAGCAGAGAACTCATGCTATATTGTTTATTTCATCCCCAACTTAAAAATTTGTGCTGTGGTCATTTCATAGATTCATTATTGACTTTATTATTCAAATGTATTTTACCAACCTCTTAATATTTTTTGGAGGAACTTGCAGGGTGTTTGTTAAATACCATTTGGATTATTTAATTTTTAGCTTTTGTGTAACATCACGGTTTCCTCTTCTTGTCCAGATTATTTTTTTTGAAAAATATATTTTTCATAGATAATAAAAGCTCTCTGAACAGGAAGATCATCACTAGAAGGGGAACAAGTATTTTATTAAGAATCTACTATATGTCAGTCACTGTGCTAAGTGCTTTACAAGTATCTCCTTTGATAGAAGACTGGCTACTTGGTGATGCTTTAACAAATTATTTTTTAAACCACATCAACTGAAATAGGATTTCTACTTGCTTTGATGGACATACTCTCTACAAGAGTGAAGTTTCTGATTCTTGAAGCCAGTAGGAGAACCTCAGGTGGCAGGGCTTTTAATGATTACTCCAGCTCCTGCCTGAGCATGAATTCTCTCTTGTTGCCCTGCCTGACAGGAGAGGAGCACACTACTTACTTAAGGAGTCAACCTATCTCTCTGTAGCTTAGCTCTGATTATGGAAAGTTGCTTATGTTGAGCCAAAATCTGCTTCTTTTTAGCCTCCCATTGGTCCTACTTCTGTCTTCTGGGGTTATGCAGAGCCAACCTGCTGCTACTTGTCTTTTATATCTTTGTATTCTAAAAGTAATCTAAAAAAGGCATAATACAACAGGACTGTCATCCTTCTACCTCTGGACTCTGATAAGCCAGTCAATGTAGCTTCAATCAAGTAAATTCTTTTGGTGCTGACTCTTATTAATTCAGGGGCAGTTAGATGCTGCAGTGGATAGTGCACCAGGCCTGGAGTCAGAAAAGTTCCTCTTCCTGAGCTCAAATCAAGCTTCATCTCTAGCTGTGTGACCCTGGACAAGTCACTTCATCCTGCCTCAATTTCCTCATCTGTAAAATGTACTGGAGAAAGAAGTGATTAAACCACTCCAGTATCTTTGCCAAGAAAACCCTGAGTGGGGTCATAAAAGGTCAATAATATGACTGAAGAAGGATTGAAGACCCTCCCATTGGCCCAGTATGTCCTTAACCAAGCTTCCTTTCTTCCTCATCCTGGGTGGTTTTCATACGAAACTGTCCCATACCTCCTGCACCTCGTACTTGTGCAGCTGACTTTTTGAACCCAAGAGCAACCTAACTTTACTATTAGGACTACAGTTTCTTATTAGATTTAGCCCAGCCAATAACAGTCCTATTGTATGATCTGAGATGCTTTTGGTTCTTGATTCTGTCATTTAGGGCAGTAGTGCCAAACTCAGAAAGAAAGAGGGGCTGCTAAAACATGCATAAGGATCTTCCTGCAGGCCGCATATGGACTTAGGAAACCACATAGTAACACTCTAAAATAGTGTTATGTTTTCATTTATTCTGTTAAGTTTTTCACAATTACATTTTATCTGGTTTGGGCTGGGCTGTTGGAACACTTAGAATACATTATATCAGCTGTTCTTTCCAGCTTTTAAGGGATCTATGATCATTGAAAACTAGAAGGGACCTGAAAACCAGCCACATATAACCTCAACTTACAGATGGAGGAAGCTAAGGCTAAGACATTTCCATGGCCATACAACTACAAGTACCCTTCATTCTGGCTTCCTGCCCTTTTTTAGGTTTTATCCCCTTTTTTTCTGTTGAAACTGAGATCAGAGAAGTCAAGTGACTTACATTCAAGAACTCGGTAAATAGAAGGGTCAGGGGCTGAAATTCTGGGCTTCTGATTCCAGCTTCTCTCTCCCAGCCTGTGACTGGGTGAGGATTAGGGGAATCTGGCCAAGCAGAGGGTGCCTGCTACAAGTCCTTAAACTCAGAGCCAGTGAATAATTTTGTGTCTTCCCATTTCCCTGTCTGCCCTTCCTCAGATTGGCCCCTACTCTATCTTCATGAAAACATTTTTTTTAATAGGACTCTGAACTTTCCTCTTTTTCATTGCAAGTATTTTACACTTTCAGTATCCCCTTTCACTTCCATCTGTTGAAATCCCTGGTTTCCTTCAAGGCCTAACTCAGATGCTACCTCCTTCATGGGCCTTTCCTGATACCTACTCTTAAAGAAAGATTACACTCCTAGAAGTTTTCATTTTCGAGTGTCTGCATCTCTCCTTTATGCTTTGCTCAATTTGCTTCTTCCTAATATATATGTTCCTTTCCTTATGGGATTATAAGCACCTTAGGCAGGATTGGTCTCATGTCAATCTTTGACATAACTGTGTGTTCCCAGATAGTAAATACAATCACATGAACATGATAAGCACTTAAATGTTTACTTGAATTGAAATAAATGGTGCTGGAAAAGTGAAGGCCTACAAAATGGTCTCAATTGACCTTTTCAGCATTTTATTCTTTCTTGTTCCTCTATGTGGACACTGTCTCATCCAGACTGGTTTATTACTACTTCTTGATGTATATATGCCCATCTCATCTGCCATAAATTTATTTGTACAGATTCCTCTTATCCTTTCTTTCCATCCTTCAAAGCCTTGTTTAGATCTTGCCTCCTAAGAGATGTTTTCCTGAACACTTTACTCCACAATAATTTGTCCTTCTTTAGAACAGTTACTGTCCATGCCATATACCTGACATTTCTGCCTTACTTATGTTGTGAGTTAACCTTTTTTTTCTCAATTAGATTGTAAGCTCTTTGAGGTTATGGAGTGTGCTTATTGTATCCTCCACAGTGCCTGTCTCAGGGGTTTATGCATAGTACCGGCTAATATGTAGTTGATTAATTTGTGCAACTTTTTCCTTGAGAGGCAGTTTGGGTTGGCAAAAAACACTGATCTTGTGTTCAGAAGACCTAAGTTCAGGTCTCACCAGTACTTCTGTGTGACTGGGTACGTCTTTTTACTTTGCTTCAGTTTTGTCATTTATAAAGTGAGAAAATATATTTTATTATGTTTTAGAGTAGGGGTTCTCAAACTATGGCCCTCGGGCCAGATGCGGCCCACTGAGGATGTTTATGCTGCTTTCTGGGTTATGGCAAATGGGCTGAGGGGCGGAGACAGAGTGTGAGCTTTTGTTTTTATTATAGTCTGGCCCTCCCACAGTCTGAGGGACAGTGAACTGGCTCCCTATTTAAAAAGTTTGAGGACCACTATTTTAGAGGTTGTCACAAAATAAATGCATTTAAAATTTTAAAGTACTATAGAAAAGAATGAGTTCTCCATTCTCTTCTGGGAAGCCAGTCACTCCCTCCAAACAATCATTTCTTGAGCGTCCTCAAATCTATCTCTGTCATCTTCCTTGCCTTCCCCACTGGCCCTTTAGATTGCAAAAATCATTATGACTTAACCAAGTTCCTCCTTTCAGCATTACTCTCAAATATGTAATGTTTTCATTTGCTCTCTACCAGTAGACTTTTGACCCTTCAGTAGTCTTACCTTCCTCAGAAGCTATTCTTTGAGAGCATAGTTAATGGCTTTTTTTCTGACCAAATTTGGCTAGTTTTTTTTTTTTTTTTTAATTCTCTACCCCTTCCAGTACTGAAGGCATGATCTTGTTTTTGGGCAAAGGCCAATGGAATACTTATTACAATGAGATCAGTAAATGAGAAAGCTCTAAACAATCAAGTTAGTGTGAGTTGAGCTAAGAATGAGGTAATATAAAAGTAATCATCACTGTATCAACCTATTAATTCAATCCAGTAACTCCTTATTGAGTTCCTCCTATATGTAGGCACTATACCTTTTTGGTATAGCATTGTTTGGATTTTGGTATGAATAGATTCTAGTACGCATGTACGTATGTATATCTTTTGGTAAAGCAGTAAACAACTTACCTTTTACAGTATTGTTCTAGAGTGGCTATAGTTACTCCCATCACTGTGAAGGAGACAACCCAACTGAGCTGGTGAGTAGCAGCTGCCTCCAGTAACATGGACAAGGGCACCAGTCTCCCCTCTTCTAAGGTTAGCTATAGATAACAAAATCAGGGAGAGTTTGGACCTCTGTACCGATTCCCTTAAACTGTACACTGAAGACAGGAGAAATAGAAAACAAATCAGATGAGACTTCTTTTGGGCAAGGCATTGTGACTGGGTGATTTTCCCCATGTGTCTATGCACCCCTATATTGTGTATGTATGTCCCTGAGTAAAATTTCATTCATTGGACTATATGCATTAGCTGCCTGAAGTCTTAGATTTAGTGTATACTTCAACACTGAATCATAAAGGCCTTGGCAGCATCGTTTGGGTCCTTCCCTATTTGTTTGGAAGTGCCTATGTCAATAGCTGAGACTGTGGTAAATAGTTACTGAAACCTGATTGATTTTTGCTGTACTTCTACGTATATAGGGCAGATAAGGTGTTCCTCTGACATTCAATAGTCCCTTCTTGACATTCTTCCTAGGTTTATGTTAACGACAGGTATATCTGACATTAAGCAGAAATTTAAGCTCAGAAATAGATTCAATAAGGGGCACTTGTTTGCATTGCATAACCATTCCTTGCTTGGTAAGATCATTTTTCTACCATACAGTTCCATTATATAACAAAACCCTCTTCTTCCTCGAACAGTTTCAGAATATAACTCGGATTTATAAAAATTCAGTCTATACCTAGCTTTCCACAATTATGTATTACAGAAAACATTGCATTTTCTCATATTTTCTGTGCACAGGTATTATCTGTTTCAAGCTTTTCTGAAAATTTGAACTAATTAGTATCATTACAGTAGAAATGGAAATTAATTTTGGGGACAGTTTGATGGCTGAACCTGGCTTTTTGAAAAGAATTGGGTTTTCCATGATTTACCAGGAGCTTGAAATTGGTCAGCCTTGCTATATATAATTGGAAGGAATCACTCCCATCCCTAGCACTGGAACATCCCAAAGAGGATTGAACTTTAGTGATGAATGGATTGATTATACTTGGATAGTCACCAATGGACTCTGATTGACTTTGTGATTTATTTCTCAGAGTCTCAGAGAGTAGTGTGGAGAATACATGAAGTTATAGTGCATGTTTGAAGTCATCTGCTTGGATGTGGATGATCTTATCTCTCTAACTGATATAGAAGTTATCTCTGT
The DNA here is from genome assembly GCF_048593235.1 of Sminthopsis crassicaudata. Classification (NCBI taxonomy): domain Eukaryota; kingdom Metazoa; phylum Chordata; class Mammalia; order Dasyuromorphia; family Dasyuridae; genus Sminthopsis; species Sminthopsis crassicaudata. The sequence goes on from NC_133617.1 coordinate 80,303,422, forward strand.
ATCTTTATTTTCTTATCAGACTGTGAGCTCCATGAGGGCAGGAATTATTTTATGTAAACATAGCTGCTCCAGTACCAAGTGCAGTAGATCCTTAATAAATGCTTTTTGAATGAATGTTTGTGGAATGGGAGAGATTTGTCATTTTAATTTGATTATGCTCTTTGTTTTTTGGATTCACTATAATTGGTTTTCCATCATTGCTTCCTAGTAAGTGTTCTTAGTGTTTGCTCAACACTTCCAAAATTAGTATTTATATAGCTAAGTTAGTACTTTGAAGCAGGGTGAAAAGCAAGTATCAGTAAATGGTACATTGTATGGTAAAAGGTACATTGTATGGGGTATTAGAAAGCCCCCAAATTTCAGAAACCAGTTGCTTCCATTTTTCAAAATATGAAATTTTGCTCATCTTTACCATACCAGACCACTTGGTTCCTGGTCCTCCCAGAACTTTGGAGCTCCCTTTTGTCCTGCTTTGTTTGGTAGACAGTCTCCAGTTGGGGCTCCCAAAAACTGGGCTGCTGATACCAGCTTATGAGAAGATCTAAGCCTCTAAAGCAAAGAAGAAAGGAACAGAAAGTGACCAAAAATTGCTTTTCACACATGAGATAAAGGAGCATCATTTGCCAGTTCTTCCCAAGCTCACTTATTAATATATCATATACCATCCAAAAGGGTGAATATTACTATTCAAACTTCCAAAGGAGAGATGTTAAGGGGAGGATACATGCTAAGTAGAGTAAATAGACAATAGATAAATTAATCAATGCTTGATTAGCAAAATTTATTGTTTGATTTTGAGAGATGGAGTGGGTGGGATCAAGTGGATTATGTGTAAGGATTTAACACAACAAACATGGAAATTAAAGTATGATTTGTATTTTTGTGGCAACAATTAATCTGACATCCCTGAGGATTCGTGTGACCTCAGCCAAACCTTTTCCTACATCCTCTGATATTTCTTACACAAACTTAGGTCTTTTCTATCTTGAGAAATTTGCAAGGCTTAACAGTCTACCATTCATTAATGTTTCTACACACACGCACACATACCTCTTTTGAGAACTGAGATGGGGGCTGACTTTTTTTTAATAACTATCCCCCCCCTTAGTTTAGGAAATGAAGAAGTATAGGGGGGAAGGAAAGGGAGGGTTATTCTTGGTATCTCCTAATCCTCTAAAGGGAATGGAGATATTAGCATGAGTTAATGAGGGAATATCTGATTTTACTCATGCTAACTTTCTCCTCCTTCAGCTTTTGCTCCTACTGGGCCTACCTTTTCCTAGAGGGAAGTCCAAGAGACCAGGTGATGGCAGCTGCTACATGTCCACATATACATATCTTATCCACATATACATGTACATGTACATGTGTGTTTTCCCCCTTGGTTCTCCTATAGTTTGGGTTTTTTAAAAATAGATTAATGGTTTTGTCTGGTAAATGACTTCCCTTATTCAGAACGATGCTGCTTGGTAGTTGATTTCTATGGGTTGCTGCTGTAGAAAAAATTGAGATTCTGGTGGCTAGCCCTCTCATGAAGAACTTTTCTAGATTTAGCTAAAGTAGTCATTATATGGCAGACATGCAATGCAGACATTGTTAGGCCTATTCTGAACTTCTCAGCTTGGTATGAGTTGCCATAATTTAAACTCTACTGGAATATCCTCTGAGAACCCAGGGTCCCTTCCAACCTCTGATCAACTATCAGAGCGGACATCTGGCATAACTTCAGTGACACATGTAGTACTGTTATTGCCATCGTGGGACTGAGGCCATGTTAAATAACTTGCCCAAAATCATATGGCCAGCAAGTAGAAGCAAGACTCCAACCTGACTCTGCTCCTGGTGCTCTTTCCCACGATAGCCTGCTGCCTCTTTAGTTCAACAGGAAACTAGAAGTAGTCATGGTTTTTCTACTGTACTGTTAACTGAATTTCAGATATTGGCTGTTCCTTCCAAAGAATTGTGTACAGCAGATTCTACATCATAATTCATTACAATTTTCAAACACATTAACTCACTTGTTCCTTCATAAAAAATACATTCCTGTCTTCACTTAATAAGGTGGTCAAGCTGAGAAGGAGAGGAGGGATTGTCTGCAGTAACACAGTGGATGACATTTCCACATGGAGGAGCCTGAGTTCTCAGTGCTTTTTAGGCTCTGGAGCATTGGGGGAAAGGGAAGTGGGAGCTTTCTGCTGGGCTCTTCAGTGCCCTTCCTCTTGGGCATCAGTAACTGGGAGGAGCTCAGATCATCCGTGCAGCTCTTTCCACCACACGGAAGCTTTTATACCCTCAGATTCCTTCTTTGTCCTTTCTGATGCTGTCACTGGGGTGTAGGGAAAAGAGGACTGGCACCGAACTAGCTGAGTTCAGATCCTCGATCTGCCACAGGTTAGGGTTTCAGCTTCCCTTCTGTGAAAGGAGGGTACCAGATTAGGAGAACTCTGAGGTCCTTTCTGCCTCAGTCGTGGGGTCCATTGAACTTTGTTCTGCCCTTTCCTTTCTCCCCCAGCCTTTCCTCATACGGCGTCCCAGCAGGAACATGTTGTTTCAGGGTTTGCTGAACTTCGAGGATGTGGCAGTGTCCTTCAGTCAGGAGGAGTGGGGGCACCTGAGCCCTGCCCAGAGGAGCCTGTACAGGGATGTGATGCTGGAGAATTTTGGGAACATGCTCTTGTTGGGTAAGGATTCTCCCACCTGCCTGCCTCATTGACTCAGGGTCTGCTTGGGGTGACCCACCCTATAGAGATGGATGTGGAAACTCCACAAGCCTCCACTGAGTTTTGTCAAGAATGGAGAATTCTCACCTTTTTTTTTTTTTTTTTTTTTTTTTTTTTAAATCTCAGACATAGGTGTATTTCCCGGGAACATATCTCTATTAAGTGGAACTTACTGATTGAGTTCCTTAATAATTGAAACTAGAGAGGGAGGATTCTTAACCTGAGGTCTGTGGTTTTGTTATTTATAATACTTTGATAACTGTTTTGAAAGAATGGGTCTCCTTTGTAATCCTTTGTATTTTGTTTTATGTATTTATAAAACTTAATTCTGAGAAGGAGTCCATAGACCACAGTGCCCAAAGGGTCCACAAGGCATGACAAGTAGAGAAACCCTTGCTCTAGGTAACGTGTTTTGTAGGTTATTGGACTTGGGACTAACTGAAGGCTTGGATTTAAGTTTTGGCCCTCCTATTTACTTATTATATGATCTGGAGCAAGTCATTTAACTTTAACTACGAACCTTCATTTCTTCATCTGTAAAACAGGAATAATAATTTTGAACTATAAATTGCTCAAGATTATTGTGAGGCTCCTATGAGGTAAAGCTCTGTAGAACTGGAAAACTGCTTTTTTTGCCTTCACATCCAAAACTCTTTCTTCTAAGCCATATGAACCAAGTGTTCCTTGCTCTTTTGAAAGAATATATCTCTGAGTCCTTAGGGTTTGTTCACCGTTGTTATTACTAAGTACATGGTATTAAAAGAAGAAAAAACCCAGGTTAGACATTTTATAATAATAATGATAATAATCTCCCTTTTTTATAATGCATTAAGATATAGAAAACATCCCTCCCCCCAGCAACCCTTTGAGATAAGCAGAATACAATTATTATTCTCATTTATAGATAGGGAATTTGAAACTCAAGAGAAGTGACTTGCTCCCGGTCCTATAGCTGGGAAGTATCCTCTCTAGGTTTCAAACCCAGGCCTATGGGCTCCAGGTCGGATATTTGTTCCACGTCTCTCTACACAAAAGTAGAACCCTCGAGGTAGACTCCAAGTGTGGCCAAGGGGGACTCTCAGCCCTGGAGGTAGGGAGTTCAGAGCTCTCAGCTCTGGAATGGCAAGGGTCCTCAAAGACCCCCTGATCCAGCCCTGCAGGCAGTGGCAGAATCTGAAAGCCAGAGTGCTTTGTGCTGTGCTGCCTCTCCATTACCCACTTTCAGGCCTCTGCTGGTCCCGGGGGAATCCCCACATACAAAATTGTCAGAACTCTCCACTTTGGCTTGTAAGTCTCCTTGGTGAGACGGTTATCTTTTTCAGGACAGCCTTGCTCTGTTTATCTTTCCCTACAGACAGGGGGATGACTGGGGATTACAACGAGGGGAGGCCTGAGTTCCCCATACACATTTCCCCTTCCCATTTCCTTCCTATGACCAGGGCTCCCCATCTCCAAACCTGACTTGATCTGCATGCTGGAGCGAGGGGAAGAGCCCTGGGCCCTGGATCCCCGAGGGACCGGAGACGGAGACGTCCAGAAAGGTGAGAGAAGTTTCTGGTCAGGGTGAAGGGACAGCCCAGCTCTGGGGTCATGGGTTCCCACAGCCTGCTCCGGACAACTATCCAAGGCGGGTCTGATGAAGAACAGGAATGGGCACTTGTTTGGCACTTAGGCTTGGCAGCATGGGCATTGTTTCATTGGGCCTTGTGGCCATAAGTGAAGTCATGTCTGTAGGAGCAATTATCCCCATTTTACAGATAACAAAACTGAAAACAAGGGGAGTGATCTGATTGGGCCAGGGTTTCCGAGGAAGGAATCAGGACTGGGGGCTCAGGAATAAAGAAGGGGGAGCTCCTAGTAGAGGGAGTGTCACTTATTTTGTGCTTTGTTTGAAGACCTCCAGGGAGGGCAGCCCACTGCCTCCTGAATCATTCTCCCAGTTTTAGAAAACTTTAATTGTTTGGAAGTTTTTCTTCATTCAGCCTAACAGTACAACTCCTACACATTGTTCCTTGGTCTGTTCTTGGTGAACAGAACAGTTGTGATTCCTTTTCCACATCCTCCCTGCCTATCCCCTCCTCCCCAACACACACATTAAGTTCTCTCTTCTCCAGACCAAACATCTCCAACATCTTCAGACAATCAGGTCCTGTTTGATGCTGCCTTCTGACGTGGAGATCATGAGCTGGGGGACGAATAGTCAGTCACTTATCTATAGCACCTTAAGGTTTACAAAGCACTTTCCCCCCACAACCATCTTGTAAGCCTTCAAGTGCATAATTAATGAGACCCCATCTTATAGATTGTGAATCTGAGTGTCAGAGATGTTGTCAGCCAAGTTGGAGAGTTGGGATTCAGATTCAGATCCTCTGAGTCCCTCACATCCAGAACTAGTTCCACTGTACAAATTACCCTCTTTGATGCAGGATGACTTTTTTTTTGTCTTTAAAAAATGCAGAGTCCTTTCAAATAGCAGTACTTAAAATATAGTTTTTTTAAAAAAGAGGTAGTCTAGGCAGAGTAGTACATTTCTGTAATTCCTAGCTTCAAGAAGTTCCATAATATATGCTTTAGAGTGTTGGAAACTCAACTGCTTATTTTTCAATTGCCTTTGGGGAGAATATGAAAGACATAATGTAGGAGGTGGTATGTAAGTTATACCTTAAAGACTGAATAGCATTCATTTAACAAATAAGGAAGGTAAGTGAGGCTATCTTGAGCATAGGAAATAATTTGAGCAAAAATATCAAGGTAGGAGAATTTAGCATCTGTTTCTAGAAGCAAAGGATAATCTAATAGGATAGTAGGAATAGGAATGTAGATTACATGGAGGGGAGTCCTATAAAGATAAATATGGAAAGATTGGATTATCTAAGAATGTAAATATCTTTATTATTAGTTGAAGAAGTTTGAACTTAATAAGCAGTCCAGAACCAGTGAAGAATTTTGAATAGAGAATTTTCTGCATATGAAATATTATAGGTAAATTGTATGTATATATGGAATGAAAGAGAGAAGAGAATAGAAGATCTGCTTGCTGGCTTTTATAATAACTTGGCTATACAGTAATCAGGCTCTGAATTTGAGTTGTGATAATGGGACTACAGAAGGGAGAGTATGTTTGCAAGAGAGATTGTGTAGGTAAAATGTTTAACTTATGGCAACTAACAGGTAAGGGAGGAAGAAACATTAAAAAAAATCAAGTTTTGAATGTGGAGGTGATGGTTCTACAAACAGAAATAATAATGTTATAATGAATTTCATGTTTAGGAAAATATATAATTAGTATAGATTGGACAATACTGACTTTGCATTGCTTGGTGGAGATGGAGCTCTGGAGAGAGGACAGATATATATATATATGTATGTATGTATGTATATATATTTGTTTTGTTGGAATGAATAGGATGGCCAAGGAAGGGAGCATAAAAGAGAGGATCAAAAACAACACTGAGGAACATACATATTAAGGAGTAAGGAGGAAGAAGAAAAAACACTTGAATTGAGAAGAGAAGTAATGTGTTAGGGAGGAGAAGCATCTGGTGTTTTTGAGATTAATGGAGGATAAAAGGTTGTTAGGTTCTTACTAGGTGATAAGTAAACTCCTTTCAGAAGTTTAAAAGTGTAAACTCCTTTAAAGGTTTGAACTAAAGGTGTGAACTCTGAGCTAGAGAATTGCCAAGTACCAACTTACCACCTAGTAAGAACCTAACAAAAGGTAATAGTTAACAGTATCAAAAACCTCAAAGAAGTAAAGGAGGATGAGAATGGAAAACTGGATTTAACAGTGAAAAAGTCACTGGGAACCATTAAGAGCAGTTATAGTTGATGGTTGGAGGGACATCACGTTGCAAGAGTTTGAGGAGGGAGATGATAAAGAAATTGAGATACTATGTCAAGACAACTACTTCAAGGTTAACAATAAAGGATAGGAAAGAGAGAAGTTGGTAGCTTTATAGGACAGGAAAGTTAAAGGAAAACTTTGTTAGAACTTAAGGAAATCGAGACCAAAAATGGAAGCTAGAAATAGGAAGGAGAGCAAGAAAGGAGAACTCTCCCTGCTCTGTTCTTTCCCTCTTCACTCCCCTTCCACCATTTGGCTCCCTGATTAGCCTTTTTTTCCTTAGTTTTCCATCCTCTCCTCAGATTGCAAGGCCTTTTTTGAGAACCATTGATATGCAAATTAATAACATGATATTTCCCATATGATGATCTTAGCCCTGCATGAGCAGTTTCCTCACCCCAGAACAGGGCACAGCTGACATCTGTATATTGTGTTTATATTTTCAGATTCTGAAGCCGGGACTGAGAACAAGAAGTTGATCTTAAAACAGGAAATTTCTGAAGAAGTTAACTCAGAGGGAGAAATATTAGAAATACTCTTAGGTGAGGTTCCTCAGGATCTGCTGCTTGAAGAATCCTGTGAACTTAAGGACTGTTTAGAAAGGAGAATGGAAAATCTGGTAGGAGAGAGAGAGGGCCCTTTTCTGTCACAGCCGAGAATTTCAGAACAACTGACATTTACCTACCAGGAAACTCCAAGAGAAGACAGTGACTGTGTAGTGACATATCACAGCCCTCCTATAGGAGAGAGACCTTACAAATGTGGCACCTGTGGCCAAGGCTTCAAACGCAGCTCTGATCTCATTAAACACGAGAAGATGCATAGTGGGGAAAAGCCTTACGAATGTAGTGAATGTGGGAAAGCCTTTAGTTGGAGCTCAGCCCTTATTCAGCACCAGAGAACTCACACTGGGGAGAAACCTTATGAGTGTAAGGAATGTGGGAAAGCCTTTGGGTGGAGCTCAGAGCTTATTCGACACCAGAGAATCCATACCGGAGAGAGGCCCTACGAGTGTCACGAGTGTGGGAAAGCCTTTGTCAGGAGCTCGGCCCTCATTCAGCACCAGCGGATACACACCGGGGAGAAGCCCTACGAGTGTAACGTTTGTGGGAAAACCTTCCGTCACAGGCCCACACTTGTTTACCATCAGGGCATTCATACTGGGGAAAAGCCCTATGGGTGCAGTGTGTGTGGGAAAGCCTTTACCCAGAGCACTACCCTTATTGAGCATAGAAGAATTCACACTGGAGAGAAGCCGTATGAATGTAATGAGTGTGGAAAAGCTTTCAGTCGGAACTCAGCTCTTATTCAGCACCAGCTAATTCATACTGGAGAAAAACCTCATAAGTGTAATGACTGTGGCAAAGCTTTCCGTCACAGGTCAGCTCTTATTTATCATCAGAATTCATACTGGCGGGGAACTCTTTGGATGTAATGGAAATTTGAAAGCTGTCAGCTTATTTCTTGTACATTATCACCACTTATCTCATATTTAACTGTGGAAAATTCACACTACGGGGAAATCCTACGGATGGCTGCATGTAGGAATGCTTTTCAACACAGGTCAATGGCTGTCATTGAAATTCAGCATTTAAATTAGATGTTTCCATCACAGTGAAGGGATTTGGGGATTAGAGTATGTGCTAAACATACTTTAGTTTTTCCAATAAGCAGTGCCTCTTTTAGGTTAGCTATTAGGCTTACCAGTTCCTTTTCCCTGTTTTTCCTTGGTCTCAGCTGCTAAGTAGTTAAAGGGTTATGGTGTTAACAACCTCATTCACTCTTTTTAAAAATATTTGCTAGGAACAACTCTTTTAATCATTCACCAAGTTTATCTGGCGTGATGCATTTCATATCCCTTCCAGAATGATGAGATATTGTGCAGAATTTAATTATCTTCTTGTTTTTTTGTTTTTCAACAAAACCAAACACAGTTTAAACAAAATTAAACCATCAGATGCCTTAAATATATTAGAAAAATAAAACAGATGTTGTTTTCCTATTAGTTAATAAGGGAGATCCTTCTTAAAAAGCTCTTGACCAACATCTGAAAAGTCACGCCACACAAACATGTGAATGGAATTAATTTGTGAGCCTTATAGATCTAAGAATTCACATTGAATCAGCACCATTAACAACTGCAAGCTAGCAAGCAGGGCAAGCAAGTGCCATGGAGCACCAAATTCAGTATCATATACAAATAAACTATTGATTAATGTTTGTTGATTGATTGTCTGAAAGATAAAATTATTTAATAACTTTTTATCTTATACTCACAGAAAATTGGCCAAGGGAAAGCTTTAGAAATTAGGCTTCATCTTCACCAATTATTTTTCCATTGTGAAAATAAAGCAGAATAACTTGACTTTACAGTTCCCACTCACAGGGGCTTTGAGTCCTGGCAGTTTCTTACAATCTGAAATGAGACTGGTACCTGGAATAAGTATTTAATTCTTAATTCTGTTTGAGGCATAAGACAATGAACTCTTGATAAGTAAAGACCAAGTGCAAGTGACCTCCAGACATGGGACTTCCAGACATGGGAATGTTAGGCCTGGAGATACAGATTTCAGAGCCATCCACAAATGAAATTATATTCCAAAACTCTGTTGCTGGCATTTAACTGCAGTCAGGCTATATCCAAGAGAGACAACATTCCTGTGGGGAGCATACACATTCAGCACAGTGATGTTCCTGGAGTCTTAAGATTCGGCAGATGAATAGAATATTCTTATTTTTTTTCGTGTCAAGTACTTGTTTTTAAACTCCAGAAATAAAGACATTTGGGTTTAATTGAAGTAGGTAAAAACTATATAATAAAATGTTAGACCAGCTGGAGGAGGGGGTAAAAGAAAATAAAACCTGTGATCACTGTCACTGTTTGATGTATTATTACCAATAAAATGTCTTGTGATATGTGTGATGGGATGTAGTGTGCATCAGTATTGTGATTTTGTTCTTAACTCTGAGGATGAACTGGTGAATCAATAGGGTGGATATCTAATAAAGCAGCAAACTCAATGGAGGAAAGAGGATTTGTTACTCCAGAAATACAGGATGCTACATTAGAAAGAGCTTGAATTGGGATCTAGGGAACCCAAAATCTTGTCCTTGTTCTGCCACTAATTACATGATCTTGAGGAAGTCACAACTTCCTGGCCTGAGTTTCCTCATTTGTAAAATGAGAATAGATTTGACTAGGTGATCCTTAAGGCCCCTTAAAATGTTAAAAACATTTATGATGGACTGCATTAGGATTAAGCTTACTGTGTGTGACTGAACTGAATTCATGTTGGTTAGACTGGGAAAGAACGTTTATTTTCCTCCTTTCCTCTCCCCTCCCCCTTAATCAGCTTCATTGCTCTTGTAAAGAATGCAGGGATGCCTACAGGGGAATTTTGTTCCTTCCCTTTTTTATAACTGCAATGTCACCATCCTATCAAAAATCCCTTATTGCCAGTTTCGATGTTCCCATCCCGATCCAGCTCAGCCCAACAGAAGAGTTGGAAGAGACAGAAGAGACATCAGGGAGTCTCTAATCCCATTCATCCATGAACCAGTGCACCCTCTTAAAATATCCCCAATAAGTGATCTTTCAATTTCTGCTTCAGTCATCGTCGAAGGCAACCGATTTTTTTAAGTTAGTTTTTTCTACATGGAGTCTAAATATTTCTCTCTGCAAATGTAATCATATTTGTAGTTCTGCCTTCTGGGACTAAGCAAAAGAAGTTCAGTCTTAACCCATGATATCCTGGTACTCAAAGAAAGCTAGGAAATGGTACTTAAGGGGAATTTTCACTTCTCAGGGCTAACGATCTCCAATTCTTTCCACTGTACTCTTTTTTTTAAAAACTCTTACCTTCTCTTTTTTATGGGTTCATTTTTTTATTATAACTTTTTATTGACAGAACATATGCCTGGGTAATTTTTTACAACATTATCGCTTGTACTCACTTCTGTTCCGACTTTTCCCTTCCTTTCCTCCACCCCCTCCCCTAGATGACAGGCAGTTTTATGCATGCTAAATATGTTATAGTATATCCTAGATACAATATATGTTTCCACTGTACTGTTAAGCCATGGTCTCCCATTCTCTCAATACTGTGGTTACCCTCTCCATCATTCCTAAAACATGGTGCTTATAACCAAACAATAGTTAAGATTTGATCTAAGAGTAAAGAACAATAGGTCTTTTATTTTGAATAAAACCAAAGTCCTCTGACTCTGTATCTAGTGTGTTTTCTACATTTTCACCCTATCCAAGATGACATAGACCTGTTAATGATTATATTCTGAATGTGGTCATGGAATCATAGCATTGAACAGGACCTCAGAATCCAACTAGTCCAGCTCAGCATAAACATGGTCATCTAGACTTTAAAAGATCCAATTAGGGAAGCAGGAAGCAATTTAGGGAACCAAATATCTTTCAAAGCATTTTAAAATAGTTCTAATCACTAGGAGGGTTTCCCTTACATCAAGCTTCACCTGCCTCTGCAATTTCCCACTCATTCTTCCTCAATTCAATCCTCTGGCATCAAGTAGAGTAATCCTGATCCCTTTTCTAGATGATAATTCTTAAGAAATGATACAATGCTGGGCGGAGTAACTTTATTCTAGTTACTATTTCCTTCTTGAATTTTCTCTCTTCTAAATATTTGGTTTCTTTAGCTAACCCTTGGATAGAAGGGTCTCATCCCAGTTGGCTTCACAACAGCCCTTCCTATTATGTGCAGAATGGGACACACTATTTCAGATTTGATTATACCAAAGCAAAAAAACAGTGGAACTATCACAACCCTCATAATGAAAACTATTTCTTAATGCAACCTAAGCTCAGTTCAGTTTTTCTTTCTTTTTTTGACTACGTGTCACAAAATTCAAATTGTGCTTGCAATTCACTAGAAAATGCTTTCCCTTTCCCTATACTGAAATATGGCTGTCAGTCCACTCTTGGTGGAACGTCTGGATCCATGTTATCATTATGTGGGGCAGAAGAATGAGCTGCAGCCTTGTGGGGTTAAACTCCATCTTTTGTGAGAAGAGCCTCATACTTCTGTGTATCCTGTCTGTATCCTGTATTCTTTCTGAATACCCCCAGTGCTCAGTACTATAACGAACACACAATCAATTCTTAATAAGTGCTGAGTTCAGAGATCAGGACCCCTTATTATGGAAAGAAGTGCCAGCTTTGGACTCTTTCTCTTACACATATGTCTTATTATTATTATGCTTTAAGTTTGAACCCACTGGACCCAGAGACTCAATGAAAGAGTGTTTAGGATGGTCTCTTTAAGGGGGTGCTATAGAGGGGATCCTGTTCAGGATTTTGTTGGTCTTAGAGAGTTGCCTGGACATTAAAGGGTTAAGGGACCTAGTCAGGAGCCCAGCTCAGACTCTATAGCTGCTCTCTATACATCATTCCACACTGCTTCAACTATAAACTTAATATCAATCAACACTTCAAGATGTAACCTAGCCAGAAAATCTGAGGTTTCATTAAGAAAAGCATCAGGTCCAGGACTAAGGACATGCAAGTCCCACTACTCCTCTAAGAATACACAGATGTGAGTAAAGGAGGAGACAATTTGAAAACAACTAAGAACTAAGTGTATTCTCCCCTCTATTCACGACTAGTGCCAATTTCATTTAACTAAAAAACATCAATTAATTTTTACAAAGGGATATCTACAATGAAAATAAAGCAAAAGCAGAAGGTAGAAACATTTTCCCCAACACACTGGGTGACACTCTGCCCTATAAGCCCTCAGACCCTGGGGACAGTGGGCTCAGACTTGACACAGTTTTTACACAGCATTTGTCACTTCCAAATTCAGCTTGGCCCCATGCATGGATGGATCCAAATCCACTACCTTTGCAGGTCTCTTGACATCTTTGTCCCATTCCATTTGGCTTTTGGAAAATCTTGCCATGGATTTCAGCAGCTGGAATTCTCTTGGCTTTCTCTCCTTACTTTTGAAGGTCACAAGGTCATCACTGTCTTAAGGCTCCTTTACTTAAAATCGAGAGAAAATACAGAAGCAACAGCAGGGCCACAAGACTCTGATGGGGAGGCAAAGGCCTGAAAGCTCTCTTCCCATTCCCACTGAGAGCTCAGTGCTTGCCTCCTCACTTGAACAGGACCAGCCCGCTGTAGTCGGTAAATGGCTTATGAATGCTTCCCAGTTCAGGCTACCCAGAATGGACAAGCTGACTCTTCATCCTGTGAATATTCCAGATCAAGGAGCAGGGCATGTGCATTGTGCTTCTTCCCTGTACCTGTGCACCAGCTCCAGTTATACACAAAAGAAACAGAGGCACTATGTGCTCAGTTTTGCAAGAGTTCCCAGGTGGAAGCTAAAGCAGCCCCCTTTCCTTCCCCTGCAGGTCACAGGAGCACTTGCTCTGCTCCTTTGCTGTGTATATTCAGTTCTGGCTCATCAGTTCCTCCACAACCAGTTCGGTGAATTTTCCTCATCACATAACATCAACCCTGAGTCACTGTGGCCAGAAACTGGCTCGTTAAAATTTACCCATTGGCAGGAATATCTTTTCATGCTTCAAGAACAAGGCCCTGATCGTGCATTATACTCTCTCTAATATGTGGACCCAGATCTGAACACTACCCCAGATGTTCTCTAACCAGGGCAGGCTAGTGGGACTAATATGTCCTTAGTCCTTCACCTGATGCTTTTCTTAACGCAACCTCATGCAACCTCAGACTTTCTGGCTGTGTTACATCGTGAAGTGTCGATTGATACAAAGTTTATAGCTCAAGCAGTGTGGAATGATGTATAGAGAGCAGCCATAGAGTCCGATTGAGCTGGGTCCCTTCACTCTGTAGTATCCAGGCAACTCTCTAAGATTATATATTGAAAAGCACTTACTGATCTACATTGATGGAGGGAATTTCCTCTCCGGGAGCTCCCTGAATCACAGGACTGGACCACTACTGAGTTGCACAGTGGCTAGAGACTTGAGTTCAAATCCCACTATTTAAGGTTTTCTTGACAAAGATATTAGAATTAGTTGTAATTTCCTTCCCCAGCTCATTTTACAGGTAAGGAAACTGAAGCAAACAAGGTTAAGTGAATTTCCTGGGATCATATAAATATCAATTACTATTATTATTTAAATTGAAGTTATTACTGTCATCATTACTACGATTGCTGCTACTACTATCATTACTATGTTGCAACTGCTGCTGCTGCTACTACCACTAGTATTACTACTATTGCTACTCCTATTGCTGCTGCTGCTGCTACTACTACTGCTCCTTCTACTACTGTTACTACTCCTGTTGCTACTACTATTGCTACTATTATATCCTATTCAATTAATAGCATTTAATAGATTCAGTCCAACATTTGCTTAAGAGTTTTTTTGACTCTTTATCTGTCATCCATCATGCTAGTTATCCCTTCCTACAATTTACTCTCATGTCTCCCAAATTTCAGACTTCTATTCTCAACCTTCTGAACCTTCTCTTGGTCCTTTCTGTGATTCCCTATTCTCTTGGCCATAGTTCCTTTCTTTCATAGGCTTGATCCTGTAGTTAGCTCTTTCAAAGAGGCCCTGTCAATGTCTAATTTGTTTTTACTTGCTAGCTCATTTGCTGATCTTTCCCTATTAATCCTCAATCTTGGAGCGTCCCCACCATCTGCCCCTTCTGCTTCTATGCCTGAAACACTAAATGGTGCTGGAAGAAGTCAGATTCGTGCTCTATCATCACCACTGGATTCTCACTGATACACAGTTATTTTTTTATTAACTCCCTTTGATTCTTGTGACAATGGCTGTTCCAGACTTTTTTTTTCCTCAAGCCCCTAAATCTTCCCCACAATTTCTCAAGAAGATTCAGCTTCTTTCCTTATTTCTCATTCTCCAAATCAAAACCCGTGGCTATCTATATTATGAGGCAACAAAAGATGGAAAAACGAGATTGAGTTAGCCAGAGGAGGTTGTAGTAAACAGAGTAATAGGATTCACATAAACAGTCTCTCTCTAGTCTCCACTATTTAATCCCCCTTCCTTTTCTCTCCCAGATCCTTTTCCCTTCCAACCTGCCCTCCTCCTTGCCTTTCTTTTCCCCCTTCCTCCTTTTCTCTCTTGTCGCCTGTTTCCCCCATCCCCAACGTGAGTAATTATTCCTGCTTTGATTAGAGCCCTCATCTTCTCCTTGATTGCTGGAAGAGAAAAAAACAAGCATTTATTAAGTGCCTCCTATGTCCTAAGTCCTCTATAAATATTATATCATTGGAGCCCCCAACAACTCTGTAAAGTAGGTGCTATCATTATTTCCATTTAGTTGAGGAAACCAAGGCAGGCAGGTAGACATGCCTGGGGTGACACACTAATACCTGTCAAGACAAATTTGAACTCGAGTGACTCAATGGAGGTGAATATCTCTATAATGAATAAATCTACAAAAGCTTTGGAAAGCACGTGAGGCAAGTGAGTCCCAGAGGAATCACACATGTAAGAAGTGAGGAAGCCATTATTTGAACCAAGGCCCATTGACTCCAAATCCACCAGGAAAGGTATTAGTGGTGGAAGGAATTATGATTTGACTGATCCACAGAGTAATAAAGGATGCATCACAGGCTTGGAGAGTCACCTGGTGGCTTGAGCAGGTATTGCATTTTGAGCAGAACTTCAAGCGGAAAGGAGACTCAGGTCCCTTGTGTGTGAACATGTATGCTTTACATTTGGATTGGCTCCCTCTTTATCTTGGCTTATTTAAATCCTTTTCTTCCTTTAAGATTTAGAAAAAATTCTACTTCTGCAGAATTCCCCAGGTGAAAGGAGAAGCCTTCCCCAGGTGAAGATGTTTCCCTTAAATTTTTCAAGAATACACCATAGCTCCTTTGTCCTTACAAAATTCTGCCTTATGTTCATTTGGATGTCAATTGTATATTCATGTATATAATATAATATGATATGATATGATATAATATAATGTACTGTAATGTAATATACATAATATATATAATGAGGGGGACAGCCAATGAGACCTCAGTTATGGCCAGAAGGTCCCTGGAGATACATATGAAGGGGTCCATTCTGTTTCCAAACTGCCTGCTAAATGGTAAATAAATAAAGGCCATTTGTTTGCTGGTGTGCATCCAGAAATGAACATTGTTCTCCCTCTGAGCCTCCAAGCAGAGGCAGAGGAATCAGCCTTTATTTCCCCTCCCAGGCCACCAGCCCATGAGTACACAAGCCATGCTGTTGCTTTTTCTCTCTGCCATGTCCCTTCTTTCTTGCCCTATAGGTAAAGTATTGGAGAAGGAACGATCTTGTGAGATTCAGAAGGACTCTAGAGGTCCAGGGCTAGGAGTTTTAGGGCAGAGACTGCCATAGCAACCACAAGCAATCTGACTGAGGCAGCCAGAAGAGCTACCTGTGAGATCCAGAAAATCAGGGAATCGGCCAGGTAGCCAAGATTGTCCTGCCCAGAAGGAACAGAGTGACTCTATCCATCAGCAAGGAGAAATGCAGTGGTGGGCACAGGGGGCAGACGTGTGTAGCTGCTGTTTTAAGTTTGGGACTATTCTCCCCAGGAACCAGGGCAGTGGAAAAGAGAAGAAATCTCCTGGTTTGAGGAAATGTTTTTATACTTCTCTTCTCCTCAACTCCACTCATGCGTCACCAATCGCCATTTTTCTATCTTGAATCGGATGTTCCAGTGGTATTTCAAACCCAGCATGTTTCTCCCAAAAAAACCTTCCCTTTTTCTCACTTTTACTGTGACTGTTGACACCATCATTATTTCAGTCACGCATGTCTACAACCTTGACTCCTCACCCTCCCTCACCCCCATATCTCCCAACCATTGCTGCATCTTGTTGTTTCTACCTTTGTGAAATCTCTCATTCCCTTCTCTCTACCTAGAGCGCTACAAGCTTAGTTCATCACCTCATGCCTTGTATACTGAAATAGCCTCCTAAGTTGTCTCCCCTTTGTCCAATATCTTCCCATTTCCATTTCCATCCATCATGCACTCAATTGCCAAGATTATCTTCCTTAATGATGGACCATGCCATCTGCTAAAGGAGCTCCGGTGGCTTCCTTTCACATCCAGAATCAAATGCTAATTATTCTGCTTGGCACTTACCAGCTCTTTGTAACCCTCCCCTTGCTTTAAAAAAAATCTTATACTTTTCTCCTCTCTACACCTTCTGTGATGCAGAAACACCAGCCTATTTGCAGTTTCTCAAACATGACCCTCCATCTCCCATCTCTTTCTTTGCACTGGTTCTCTCTCTCTCTTTCTCTTTCTCTCTCTCTCTCTCTCTCTCTCTCTCTTTCTCTTTCTTTCTTTCTCTCTCTCTCTCTTTCTCTTTCTTTCTTTCTCTCTCTCTCTCTCTTTCTCTTTCTTTCTCTCTCTCTCTCTTTCTCTTTCTTTCTCTCTCTCTCTCTCTTTCTCTTTCTTTCTCTCTCTCTCTCTTTCTCTCTCCTCTCTCTCTCTCTTTCTTTCTCTCTCTCTTTTTCCCTCTCTCTCTTTCTCTCTCCTCTCTCTCTCTCTCTCTCTCTCTCTCTCTCTCTCTCGATATATATATATATATACATATATATGTATATATATTATGTCTTCTAATAATATATATATATTATGTATCCAACAATAGCACAGTGCCCACATCTGGCATAATGGCTGGCTTTCTAGCTACCTCCATCAAATATTTTATTGGGAAGCAAGATAGAGTAGTTGATAGAGGCAGAATTAAGAACAGCTAATATTTAAATAGCACTTTAAATTTTGCATAGCTTTGTCACATATATCATCTCATACAAAGTATGATATTCCAGCCCATCTGGGTGGCAGGCAGGAGGACTACTTCCCCCTCACCGGGGCTGCCCCAAATCTATCCAGATGCTTGAGAGTCTGAGGGAATAAGTGCCATGGGATGACCTCCTTCATCCTTCCTGGCTGACCACTTAGCCTCTCCATCCCCACTTCTATAGGAAGGCTATTTTGCTCAGATTCCCAGTCCTAGTTCCCTTTCCTAATGGTGATTGGCAAAGTTTCTCTATTTTTCTCCACCTAGAGAATAGATACTGCTTATGCCATTTACCCAAGCAGAGGATCATCAATTTTAATCCTTCTAATAACATAGAAGACTATAGACCTTGTTATCTTCCCACCCACTGCATTACAAGGTCCTACAGGCTTTAACCATCTGTTCTATTGCTATATCCTTCAGACTACCTCTCCACCCTCACCCCAAAAGTATCTAACAACACAGATTAACAACCCCTGAGTCTTTTTATCTACTCTACTGCTGGAGTATTGGGGTTTCCAGATCTTTCTATTCTCCATTCAGTGAAACTTATACATATGCATATATATATGCATATATATACACATATATGCATATATATATGTATATATGTTAATTCTTCAATTAGAATGTAAACTCCCAGACAGCAGGGGCTGTCTAAATTGTCTATTTTTATCCCCAAAATATAGAATAGTAGTTTGTATATTTGTGGTGGTTGTTTGACTTTTCAGTTATGTCCAACTCTTCATAGCCCAATTTTGGGTTTTCTCAGCAAAGATACTAGAGTGGTTTTGGTCATCTCCTTCTCCGGCTCATTTTACAGATAAAGAAACTGAGGTAGATTAAGTGACTTGCCCAAGATAACACAACTATGACTGAGGCTGGATTTGAACTCAGGAAGATGAGTTTTTTTGACCAGTAGTCCAGTGCTCTATCCCTTGTTCCACTTAGCTATCCCCATTTTATACTTAAATACTTTTCCTCTCTGTTTTTTTTTTTTTATATTTTTCATATTCATTGAAGAAAGTCAATTTTCATTTAAGGCTCCCTCCATAGGTATCCCATGTTATAATTTCTGTTTCATAAATAAAATCCTCTTTGAAGAGAGATGAGGGCAGTTTTGGGGAGAAATCAGAATAAAAGACAATATCATTAAGTCCACTTTACTCTTATCACAGGACCTCCCCTCTCAAAGTAGCCCTCTAGCCTAAAAGTTGAAGGAAATGTAGCCCTGACCCTCTAGAACCCCTGGAATGAGGGGATTCTCAGCTCTTGCTCTCAGGGAGCCTCTGTTTTAAGGGAGGAATGTAGTCTCTGTTTTGGGGGAGCCTCCAGTTTAAGAAGAAGTCAGGAAAAGACATCAGGGTGAGGATTGGGGTCTAGCACAAATGAATAGAATATCAGCTTCTAAGTTTGGAGGAGATAGACATCAGAGATCCAATACAGAGAAAAGAGTGGAGTATTTTAGCTCTGCCACTCACTTCTTAAGGCTAATCCTGATTTAACTTTCTCTGGGAGCCTTAGTTTTCTCATCTATTAAATGAGGGAGCCCTTTCTAGCAGAGATCAATGAGCCTGGAGCAGGGGAGAATGTATGTCAGAACCATCATTGAATCTAACTCCATCATTTTCCAGGAATCTAGACCCAAGGCTACATGGTTTGGGGGAGTCAGTAATGGAGACTCACTCCTCTCTCCCTGTAGGGCTTTTTTCTGAGATGCCCTTGGCTTCCTTCCCTGTCTCCCATCCAAACCCCAGGCCTCGGCAGCAAGGTTTTGATTTATCATCTGGAGACCAGTTTATTTATAATGCCTTCCCAACCTAGTTGCTAGCACAGCACCTCCCGACCCAGCAGTCCCTTGAGTTCTTTCTTCCCCCCTTTTGAATAAGTCATTTTCTCTCTTTTATGGGGCAATAAATTTTCATAAAGGATTTTCCCTGCAAGGCCCAAAGTGGAGGGCCTCCCTCCCCCTGTGAATAATTCTTAGCCCTGCCCACATCTCATTAAGACAACCACAAATCTACCTCTTTTTGTTTCTTGAAAAAAGAAACTAGGCCATGATTTTACTTCATTATTTAATAAAGTAGCAAGTATTATTTAATTTTAATTTAAACCCCCAAGAAGAAAATGTCAGGGAACTTAATAATAACAGCTAGCGTTTATATAAGGCTTTGAGGATTGCAAAGAGCTTTACATTAATCATCCCATTTGATCTTCACAACAACCCTCTGAAGTGGGTGCTATTATTATTCTCATTTGATAAATAAAGAAACTGAGGCTGAGAGATTATATGACTGTCCAGGGGAGAGGTTAATCAGGGGTTTCAAATTCAAATAGAAATGGATTCCTGCTGCCTTCCTATTGACTTAGAAAATCATAAATTTACATTATGTTTTATTGTATTTTTATTTATTTTAAAGAACCATTTCGAGTTATATTTTAATCCATTTTGGGACCACTAGGGAGTTTTATGGGCCACATGCAGTTTAGGCCTTGAGATTGATACCTCTGTATTAAATGACCCATCCAGGGCCACGCAACTGGGAAGAATCTGAAGTAAGATTTGAGGTTTTCCTCATTTCCAACTCAGCATTCTTTCAGCTGTCTTGATTAGAATGGATTAAGAAGGCTGATGGTACAATGGAAAGGATCTTGTACCTGGGAATTAAAAGACTTGCGTTGGAATCCTGGCCGTGCTGCTGATGTGATGTATGGGCTTAGAGAAGCCCCTCTATGGGCCTTAGTTTTACTCAAAATATGATGGGGTTAGACAGGATCAGCATTTTCAAAACACATTTGGTCAAAGCACACCTTTGGGCTTGAAATAACTGACTAAACTCAGGGGTGTGTTGGAGATAGCTTGTGGATTCTTACATTTTCAGTTTGAGCATTCACATCTCAGAAATGTACAAAATATCAATCAAGGCTTGCTCTATTGTTTTATTGACGGTCTATACTTAAAAAAGAGAAAATGTGGATGATGCAGATTCAGTTTTAATGTGCGTTTATCCTATGTGATTGACTAATTTCCAACCACTTGCCCAAACTGGTTGTTAAATAATTTACCAGCATACCACTAGATATTCCAAAATGTATATATTTGAAGGCCTCCTGAAGCCCTAATATTTTGTGTTCTGTGTTCTAAGTTCCTTTCCCACTCTGAGATTCTGTTGTATTCAAAGGTCCCTCCGAGCTTTGATGTTCTAGATTCTAGACCCCTTCTGGGTCTAATGTTATGTTCTATGTTTTAAGGCCTCTCTCAATGCTCTCATTACTTCCAGCTCTGATAGTCTATCTTGGAAGATTAATGATTCGATGTGAGGGAAGTATTTAGACAGTTCTAAAGAAAGGTGAGCCAGAGCAAAATATACAAAAGGCTTTCGAAATTTCCTTAGTTTCTCATTTGATTCTTGGATTAATCCTATGGACAAAGACAAAGCATAACTATGTTCATTTTCAGCTTAAAGATAAAAAATTGAGTAATAGAGTTCAGGGCAGAACAAGGGCTAGAATCAAGGTGTTTTGGTTCCAGACACAGGGATTATTCTATTAACACCCCATTGTGCTAGGGCACATTTTGGATAATGGTCTATTCAGTCTTCCACAGACAGGAAGATAACCATGGGTTTAATTGAACACATTGGCTTCTGGACAGGAATCTACCATTAGCAAGCTACCAGAAATAGAGAAGTATTTGACTTAAGAGCTTAAACCCAACGATGTTAATAAAAAATAAAATTATTTAATTGCTGAGAAAGTGATTATGTTAATAAAGCCATTCTCTCTGTTTAGTGAACTCAGTGAAAATGTCCAATTAATTTAACTGTTTTGCGTGTGTTTTAAATTGAGACTATTAACTTATGAGGGCTTGGGGGTCTTTAGTAAATTATTTTTCTTTCCCATTCTAATCATTTGTTTTTGTTTTTTTTTCAAGAAGAATCATGGAGGTAGCTTGAAGTTCACTGTGATGAATAGAACTGAAAGTCAAAAGACCCAAGTTTCTGGTCCCAGCTCATTGACTTTCATGCTGCATCTTCTTGGTTGAATTTATTCCTCTCTCTGGGGCTCTGTTTCTCCACCTGTAAAATGATCTCTGAGGTCCCTTCCAATTCTGATATTCTACTGCACTTCTAGATATTCCATGGTCCCTTGTGGCTTTTGTTTGCTTACTGACCTTTAGACAGAGGCAGTCTGAGTGTCCTTGGTCTATTGCACCCAGAGACCTCATAAGACTTTATGAGAAGACTAATCCAAAGTTATAGCCTAGGGAGGCTCCAGGCTTCTTCCTTCTCTTCTTTTGAACATGTGGACACCACGAATTGATCCTTTTCTTCAGACCTTTCTCTTGGTGATCTCCTGGTACCATGAGCAGGGTCCTACAGTGAGAGTGTTGCTAGGGTACCACCTAGGACCCAGGTCTCTGACTGGGCAGTGGGAAAGAGGCAGCTCATCTTTCTCCCTCCTCAGTGGCCTCGTGAAGTCCACTTTCAGCCTGAGGATAGTTTGACTTTAAAAGGCTGGACCTTAGAGGGACCTAGAATATAGAACATTGACTGCCAGAGCCTCTACTAGAAGAAGCCTTCTAACTCAGGGTCAGACAGTAACTTAATGGAAACAACACTAGCATCAAACCTTGGTTTGGTTCCTTTTGGGGAAGTCACATCACTTCCCAAGGTCTCAGTTTCCTCATCTATAAAATGGGAATTATAATAGCACTTTTCACAGGATCATTGTGAGGATTAAATGAGATAATGAATGTGTATAACATAGTTTTATTATACACTTGATTGGCACGTAGTAAGTGCTTAATAATAAAATACTTGTTCCCATTGCTCCTGGTTGCTATTGTCCGGCACCCATTGAAGTTTCTTTTTATTAACTTATATGTGTGTTCTTTGTCCTAGGAATGTGGTGAATGGGAAAGAACTCTGTTCAAATCCTGCTTCAGATACTAACTAGATGTTATTATCCAAATTATTTTATGTTCCTCAGCTTGAATTTCTTCATCTGTAAAATGCTAATAATAATAGTACCCGCAACAACAGTGTTGTGATCAAATGAAGTGAGGTTCAAGGAGCTTTATTGGTCTTAAAGTACTAATTATTATCATTATTATTATTGCTTATCTTTCTTGTTTTTGTATTCCCCACACGTAGTGTGGTGTCTTGCCCATAGTAGGCACTTAAAAATAATTGGTGGAGTGAATTAAAACCAGTCTTACCACTTTATTTTACTGAGGAGAAAACTAAAGCCCAGAAATGTCTTGGCCAGGACTAAATGGTAAGTGGCAGATGTCTCCTGACTTACACTTACCTGGGACTCAATATTTGCAGGAGCCAGCAGATGAGAGACCGAGTGATGGACATCTGGAGAGAGCTCCAGCTCCAGCTCATATTCCAGAATTCAGGTCCAGGTCATGATGATGGGACCGGACCTTTCACAGCATCCCTCTATCTCTGCTTTTCCTATTCCCTCAAAGAGGGGACATGAGGTACAAGTGAGGACAGGGAAGGCAGGAGGCTATGTGGGTCCCTTCCCAGAAAAACCTGACTCCTGAATCTGACACTATCACGATCCCAGGGGGTGGCTGAATCCCTCAAACCCCCTTCTTTCTAGATTCATGCCTTAGTCTCCCACATACCCTTGCAGCCCCCTTTCAGGGGGCTGCTGGAGAAAGCTGCTGGTTTAAATATAGAAGCCGAGACCAGCTGTAGTGTGGCTCATTCTCCCTCCCCTGACAAATGATGCTGCTCACTCCTCGCTGGTTATTTTAAGCCAAGAAGACCTCTTCCCATTTTATCTAACCCTCTGTCTCTGGGAAGAACCAAATTTAGAGCAACTCTAGACCAAGAAGACACACATTTTTGAGGCAGAGATATGGACCTTGCCTCCAGAGATCCTCTGGTCAAAAGGGGAGACACAGCTTTGCTTTCAGGAGCCTCTGGTCTGAGAGGGAGACAGCTCCCGCTAGAATATAAGCCTAGTTTCTCTGATTTCAAATCCAAAATTTGTTCTTGGGCCCCTTATTTTTGAGGTTATTATAAAAGGAAGAAGGAAAATCTTCCTATCTCCTTTTTCTCCATGCCTTATTTCTTAATCAACAATAGGCACCTGTGGTTTGGCTCTTGCTGGCAGATTTACACAGATGGGAGTTTCTTAAAAAGCCCATTATAATCCCAGACTGTCAGAGCTGGAAGAGATCTTAGAACACAGAATAAAAACGATTAACCCCAGAAGGGACTCCACAAATCACCTTGTCCAATCCCTACATTTTAAAAAAGGACCAAAACGATTTCTTCAAGGTCATCCAGTGAGACATTAATTAGAAACAGGACACAAACCCAGGAGTTTCAAAGCTCCATCCAGGCATTATACCATGATGCTGCTTGCCAGTATTGTTGAAGAAACAGGCTAATAGTAACTGCTGTCTGGAAGAATGGAGGAGGAGGTCTGTGGATAGGGCAAGGAGGAAGAGGATGCTGGAAGTTTCCCTTCCTAAACTGCCTTGTTGGTAAACTGACAGGGTCAAAGATTTTAAAAAATTCTCTGTGGGCTTGGCCCCTTTAAAAAAGTGCCTAGGTCTGTGGTTTTCTGAACCACCTAAAGTTCTACCCTCAAGGATGGCTGATTATACTTTCCTACAACAGCAATATTATGTTTTTAATTACAAAGGACAATTGGATTGGGGACTTCCTAATGAAGCTGAGCTCCCAGTTCTGGGACAGGGTAATCCTAGCTATTATTCAAGGTTATGAGGGAACTTCCAAATCCACAAGTTAATATGGTGAGGACAGATGACTCCTCCCGAAGACAATTCCCAGCTGTGTATCCTAGGCTTAATCCCTCTCAGCCTCAGCTTTTTGAAGAGATAAGAATCCTTATACTTCTCCCCTCACTGGTTTGCTGTGAGAAAAATGTTTTGTAAACCTTGAAATAGTGAAGAAATGGAGCTGTTATTTTCCTTTAGCACCTCAAAGATCTCTCCTTGCTACTGCCCAACACATGTTCGAATTAAATTGGGTAAGAGATATTGCTAGGTGGTTTGGAAGATACCTTGAGATTATTTAGGAGACAAGAGAAAAGCACAAGATGATTTATAATTTCTGGGTCATGTGCTACTTTATATTAAAAGAGTTCAGAATAGTGAGAAATCACTGTAGGTGGGAGTATTTGAGGAAGTCTTCGAGGAAGATAGAGGATGGAAGCTAAGTCTCAAAGAATAGATAGAATTGGGATAAGTAGAAAAGAAATTGGAAGTCATTCCAGGTGGGTAAGCAGCATAAGCTAGAAAACTATGATTATTTGTATGGAGAGGGGGCTGTAACTAAAGAGAGTGGTTTGAACAATAAATTTTGAAAAATTTGAACAATAAAACAGTAAAATAAGAAAGCTTCCCCCTCAACCCTAATCCCTCTGGGTTGTCCTTAGAGCCTTGAGGTGGGGGGTAACACACAAACTCTAGAGACCCAACCTGCCATTGTTAGTGGACTTTGGGTAAATCTAGTAATTGCACTACACATAAAAAGCATTTCATCTTAGAAATCAAGAGGCCCAGAACTATAAAGGACCTTCCAGGTGGCTAGTTTAATTTTCTCAATTTACGAAAAAGAAAACTAAAAACCGTAAAGGTTAACTGATTGGCTCAAGGTTACATAGGTTGTAAATTTGTATCACAGGCAAAATTTGAATCCAGCTCCTATGATTCCAGAGCCAGTTGCTTTTTTTTATTGCCTTCCTCTATAATCTGTTTGTTGAACAGAATTAGACTTG